>NC_043002.1:49113027-49130527 GCF_006345805.1 Octopus sinensis | reverse complement strand
TACTTAGCTTTCACGCGCCAAATTGGTTTCTTAAAGTATTTTGTGTTGCCAGCGTCATAAGAAACTTAAGCTATACAAACTTCACTCAATTTCTCCCTCGTCTTAGCAACAGGAAAAAAACCTCGCTACTTTATTAGCTTCTCTCATTATTCTTCAAATCTAGCAATGCGGTACAAATACTCGATGGTCACATATATTAATCTACTAGAAAGCAAAATTAACGAATAATAAGTATCCAGTCTACCTAGGAGTGGGGGATGTGTTAGTAGATAACTCATTGCCCTCGCATTTTAGGATTAAGTATCCTTCAATAAGGAACTTAATTCTATCTGTAGAACTTAGTACAAATGAGAGTTAAATACCAAGATCTATTCATGACCTTTAGAGAAATGCTCGTGCGTTACAAAAAATGTTTCACGGCAGAATTACTGTCAGACTAAAAGCGTAATATCTATCTATCTATCTATATCTATCTATCTATCTATCTATCTATCTATCTATCTATCTATCTATCTATCTATCTATCTATCTATCTATTTATCTATCTATCTATCTGTATATATATATATATATATATATATATATATATATATATATATATTAACGGTGGAATTCGAAACATTGATATGATGTAAGCGATATATACATGTGTATATATGTATACACATACACACACACCTACACATACGTACGTATATACAAAGCTGGAGTATTTAGAGATACCACATTTGTCTGAATGATAAATGTGTAACAGAGTTAAAACAATTTGGAAAAAACTACTTGAAACAATTATATGCGATATTACATATGAAGCGATGGGACAGGCCTTGTTTCTCGAAACCGAATTTTCGACAAATTTAGCTAACATAAGCTTATTTCCACTTTAGAATGGCTGCTGTTTTGAGAGAGTTGATACAAGAATCCAGCAAACTGCGTGCGTGCGTGCGTGCGTGCGTGCGTGCGTGCGTGCGTGCGTGCGTGCGTAGGTGTGTGTGTGTGTGTGTGCGCGCGCGCGCGTGGTAGGTAGATGTATGTATGTATGTATACGTCTGTGTTGTGGGTTGTACTAGTAGTAAAATTTAAAACATAAATGCACCCTTTTAAAGCCTAGCCAGGCTCATGGGCCCGGTTTCCGATTTCAGTGGCGTATGTGTTCTCCAACTGGACGGGACGCCAATCCATCGCAGCGTTACTCAATTTTGCCAGATGAGTGGATTGGAGTAACGTGAAATGAAGTGTTTTGCTCAAGAACACAACGCGTCACCCGGTCCAGGAATCGAAACCACAATCTTACGACCATGGTGCTGACACCCTTACCACTAAGCCACGCGCCTCCACGAATCATATCTGGTTGTTCAATCGACTGCCTGTTTGTCGATGGCAGTTCTTGATGAAGGCTGCGCAACAACAACCCAAGTATGCTAACTGTATCTAATGACTAAAACGAACTTGAAGAACGTAACAATATCTTCAGCTCGACCCGCGTTGGTCTCCTTAAAGATTTCACACTAAATAAGCTGACTGGATTAATCCTAACATGACGTATGTTATAAATAACGTTTTTTTTAAAGCTTCAGTACAGTTGAAAATGAGCTGCGTCAAAGTAATGGTGGCAGTAAAACCAATGTTGATAAGTAGAAGTGATCTAGAGTTTGGGTTGCATAAAAACTGTGATAATAATGAATGGTGGTAACAATGGTGATAAGGATAGCGCTTGTATCACTAATGTTGACGTTTATGCTGATTGCTGGACAGGCCTATTGATAACATTTACATTAGTTATTACTAGTGGTTTATTGTGATAGTAAGGATGGCAGTAAACAATAGTGGAGGTAGTAATGTCAATGGTGGTCTTTTATCTTTTAATTTTTTTACCTGTTTCAGTTATTGGACGGCAACCATGCTGGGACACTGCCTGGAAGGGTTTCAGTAGAACTAATCGACTTATCTTTAAGTCTAGTGGTTATTCTAATACTCTTTTTTGCCGAAACGTTAATTTATGGCAACGCAAACAAACCAACTCCTGTTCTGAAGCAGGAGGAGGAAGCCTCAGCAAACATAGACATACATAAATACACACATATGCACGCATACGCACACGCATACACACACACATACACACATATATATGCATATAATATAATATATAATATATATATATATATATATATATATATATATACAAAATAAGAAAATGGAGGAATAGATTTCTTTCAATCATCAACTTCCAGATAATACCAATTCATATAATTTATTAACTAATTATTTAGATTAAATAGGAACATGCAAATCCAACAGAGTAAGACAGAATAAAACAATATACATCAATAAGTAAGATAATACCATAAGAATAATACATATAAAATGGATCTTACAGCTGTTTCAGCCTGTAGATAAGAGTATCTCATTATGCCCATATTAGTCAGATGCTGAAACAGCTGTAAGATCCATTTTATATGCATTATTCTTATGGTATTATCTTACTTATTGATGTATATTGTTTTATTCTGTCTTATTCTGTTGGATTTGGATGTTCCTATTTAATCTAAATAATTAGTTAATAAATTATATGAATTGGTATTATCTGGAAGTTGATGATTGAAAAAAAATCTATTCCTACATTTTCTTATTTTGTATTATGAATTTGACGTAAAACATTTTACCTTCGGCCATATAATACAATAAATGAATTAATTGCATTGCAATTCTTAGCATTTATGTATTAGCCTTCTGGGTACTTTACTGGCAGTATATTCGATAAATGATATCCCATAGTGGGTTACACTCATAACCCCTATCTCACTTTGTACTATATATATATATATATATAATATATATATATATATATTATATAATATATATGACGGTCTTCCACACATTTGCTCACCTCAACTCTTCAATGCAGTGCTTCAATATAGTCACAGTTCCTGTGAATGGAACGAATAATATTTTTTTTTTTTTAAATAGGATCCACAGTAAGAAAGTTTAAAGCGTTTATCTGCCTGGAAAATACTAGAATGCTACACCTGTGCAATAAAATAATTAGCTCATTCTCAACAGTAGCAACGTCTCAAAGACACAATCTAATCCATGCTCACAATCTACTCTAACCTTTAGTTCCCTTCACGTACTGCCTTCTCTTTGTGAATTTTTTCTTTAGTGATTTTACTATAGTGATCTTGGCTCCTCAGTCTATCTTGTCTTTCCAGAAGGTTGAATCTCTTAATACTCTTCCTACATTTTTTTCTGTAGTCACCTACATGCAGCAGTTTAAGCAACATGAAACTCATTGGTCTTGTACAATTTACAAAGGCCATAGGCAGAGTCCTTTCTTCCAAACCAAGCTAAAATTTTAAAAAAATTATAACAATAATTAATTTAGACATTTAGGTATTTGCGCTCGTGTAACTTATCTAAAGATATCTCGGAATCATAACATAACAGACATGGAAAGAAATATGGCTTAAGTCAGGGTCGTCAACTTGTTCATATTAGGCGGGACAGATTGACGCATAAACTAAATCTAGCGAGCATATAGGCACAATTAAAACCCTATTAAGCCCAAGATACACGGATGACTGGACTAATATACATTTCAATAGTTTTATTAGCTACATAGTTCAGAATATGAGCTGTTAGCAATGTTTGTGTGCAGAGGTGTGTGAGGAACCCTCATCCACGTGGTATATGTTAAGTATTACCAAATAAGAATCCTTTGGGTGAGAAAGAGATGAAAATAGCCTCATTGAATGCTTACATTTCTTAAGAAGTCTAATACTTGATTAAAAGCTTGCATATTTTCAGCTACAAAACCTTTCAATGTTCTTTTCTACTCAAGGCACAAGGCCCGAAATTTTGGGGGAGGGGCCAGTCGATTAGTCAGTGCACCTTAGGGATTCGTTATTTCAACCAATGAAAAAAATTCTTATTATTCCATATACAAAAATATGGTCATCTAGTATTTTCACTTCAACCCGAAAGGCAATGTCGACCTCGGCGGGATATGAAATCAGAACGTAAGGACGGACGAAATATCGCTAACGATTTCGCCCGGCGTGCTAACGTTTCTTATTTCCTTATTGCCCACAAAGAGCTAAACATAGAGGGGACAAACAAGGACAGACAAAGGGATTAAGTCGATTGCATCGACCTCAGTGCGTAACTGGTACTTAATTTATTGACCCCGAAAGGATGAAAGGCAAAGTCGACCTTGGCGGAATTTGAACTCAGAACGTAACGGCAGAATAGGGCATTTCGGCCGGCGTACTAACGTTTCTGCCAGCTCACCGCCATGGAAAAAAAAAACAAAAAAAAACTTTTCAATATTACTTTTATCAATGGAAGCCATTCGAACACGTGCGTCAATATAAAAAAAGAAACCGACCTTCCACTTGGTTCGGTATTGAGTGAAAATAGATTACATCTTTTCGTATATGGAATTATAAGCATTTTTTTCATTGGTTGAAATAACAAACGAATCTCTAAGGTGCACTGATGTGACTCATTGGAACCACTCACGTCTCTAGTCCGGCTGCGACAGAACGCATCCTAACGTTATATATTTTATAGTATATTTTTAAAAATAAAATCTATAAAATTAAACCGGGAACTGGTCTAAACATTGACGCTGCCTGGATGCGTTCACGGGTCGTATATTTGGCATGGGTAAAGGAGCGATCAGGAAACGTTTAGAAAGCATATAAAGGAAGAGCAGAAATTGGAATAATGTTACGATTTATATCAGTAATGTACTTGTAAAATAATTAGGTGTGGCTGTGTGGTAAGTAGCTTGCTTACCAACCACATGGTCCCGGGTTCAGTTCCACTGCGTGGCACCTTGGGCAAGTGTCTTCTATATAGCATCGGACCGGCCAAAGCCTTGTGAATGGATTTGATAGACGGAAACTGAAAGAAGCCTGTCGTATATAGCGTACATATATATATATATATCTATATATATATAATATATATATATATAGTATATATATAATATATATATATATGTATATATATATATTTTATTTTATTTTTATTTTATTTTATCTAGTTTCAGCTCACGAGCTTGTGGCCATGCTGGGCACCGCCATTATATATATATTAATATATATGATATATTATTATATGGTGTGTGTGTGTGTGTGTTGTGTGTGTGTGTGTGTGTGTGTGTTGTGTTGTGTGGTTTGTGTGTCTGTGTTTGTCCCCCCAACATCACATGACAACTGATGCTGGTGTGTTTACGACCCTGTAACTTAGCGGTTCGGCAAAAAAGACCGATAGAATAAGTACTCGGCTTACAAAGAATAAGTCCTGGGGTCGATTTCTTCGACTAAAGGCGGTGCTCCAGCATGGCCGTAGTCAAAATGACTGAAACAAGTAAAAGGGTAAAAGCGTAAAAGAGTAATAGCAATTGTTGACACATTGTGTACGGGATAAAAACCTGGCCGGTAGGTTAAAGGGAAGAAGTAGAACTCGTTTATCGGAATGTTGATTCTAAAGTATTGGAAATAAGATAGGTAAGAAGGAAATAAGATTCGGTGTCTAAAAGAAAATGGAATGAATGAAAATAAATGGTTTATCTAAGCGATGATCTCACTTCTTCTTCTTCTTCGTCTTCTTCTTCTTTTTCTTCTTCTTCTTCTTCTCTTCTTCTTCTTCTTCTTCTTCTTTTCTTTTCTTTTCTTCTTTTCTTCTTTTCTTTTTTTTTCTTCTTTTCGTCTTCTTCTTCTTCTTCTCTTCTTCTTCTTATTCTTATCTCTATCTCTTTCTCTCTCTTTCTTCTCGCTTCTAGATATCTATTATCTATCTATCTATCTATACTATCTATATATCTATCATTATCTATCTACATAAATTACCTACTATTATCTAATACCTATCTATCTATCTAGATATCTATCTATCATACTATCTATCTAATCTATCTATACTATCTATCGATCTAATCTATATATCATATCATCTCTCGATCTATCTGTGATCAGCCCTGTGTGGCTAATAAAAGAAAGTTATCTATCTATCTATCTATCGATCTATCTATAATATCTAGCTCACTCTAGTTCCTCTATCTGTTCATTGGGTTTCTATGTGCTTTCTTTGATCTATTATCCCTTCTTGTTTCCCTTCTTTTCTTCTTTCTTATTTCCTTCTTTCTCTCCCTCAATTTGTTTCTTTCTTTTTCCCCTCCTCTCCCCTCCCTCCCTCTCTCTCTCATATGTAAATATACAATGTATGTGTGTGCGTGAGCATGCGTGCTTTGTATGTATAATACTGTCATTTCAGTATATAAGTACGTTTATATATATATTATGTCTTAATTTTTTAAAATCCTACTTGACCACACTCCGCGTCTGCGCCGCACAAGTAATATACCAAACGGACCCAACGAATATTACTCACACACACACCCACAATACACACCCATCCCTACACACTCAAACATAACACACTCTCTCTTCTCTTTCTCTCTCTCTTCTTTCTCTCTCTCTTTCTTTCTTCTCTTCTTTCTCTCTCTTTCTCTCTCTCTCTCTTTCTCTCTCTCTCTTCTCTTCTCTCTCTCTCTCTTTTCTTCTTTCTCTCTCTCTTTCTCTCTCTCTCTCTTTCTTCTCTCTTCTTCTTCTCTTTCTCTCTCTCTCTATTCTTTCTCTCTCTCTTCTCTCTCTCTCTTTTTTCTTCTCTCTCTCTCTTCTCTCTCTCTTTCTCTCTCTCTCTTTCTCTCTCTCTTCTCTCTCTCTCTCTCTTTCTCTCTCTCTTTTTCTCTCTCTCTCTCTCTTTCTCTCTCTTTCTTTCTCTCTCTCTTTCTTTCTCTCTTCTCTCTCTCTCTCTCTTTCTTTCTCTCTCTTTCTTCTCTCTCTCTTCGCTCTCTCTCTCTTTCTTTCTCTCTCTTTATTCTCTCTCTCTCTCTCTTTCTCTCTCTCTCTTTCTCTCTCTCTTTCTTCTCTCTCTCTTTCTCCTCTCTGCTCTCTCTCTCTCTCTCTCTTTCTTTCTCTCTCTATCTCTCTTCTTTCTCTCTCTCTCTCTTCTCGCTCTCTCTTTCTTTCTCTTCTCTCTTCTCTCTCTTTCTTTCTCTCTCTCTCTCTCTCTCTTTCTCTCTCTCTCTTTCTTTCTCTCTCTCTCTCTCTCTTCTCTCTTCTCTCTCTCTCTCTCTCTCTTTTCTTTCACTCTCTCTTTCTCTCTCTCTCTTTCTTTCTCTCTCTCTTTCTTTCTCTCTCTTTCTCTCTCTCTCTCCCTCTCTCTTTATTTCTCTCTCTTTATTTCTCTCTCTCTCTCTTTCTTTCTCTCTCCCTCTCTCTCACGCACACACATGTATTCACAACCTAGTCATATACACATTCATACACACACAACACGTGAAGCGCAAACACGCACGTGCACACACGCAGATAACACGCTCATCTATACATACACTCAAATTCACCCACTGTCTCTCTCTCTCTCTCTCACACACGCACACGAACGCATACGCACGCACACACATGTAAACACATAAACACACTCACGAACATTCACATATACAGATGCACATACATACGTTTATCCTTGTGTACGTACACACGGTTGGAAGAAATTTCCTATGCAAAGCGCTTTTGTTGTAAGAAAGTTAATATATTTCAGAATATTTTGATGTCATACGATAAACCAATAAAACAATTAAAAAAAACAACAACAACAAAAACAAGATCGAGTTAGAGTCAATTAAGTGTTGCGTATTATTTTTATACGCGATACCTGCAACAATATTCTTTTCTACTCTAGGGCACAAGGCCAGAAATTTTGGGGGAGGGGATCAGTCGATTACATCAATCCAAGTACGCAACTGGTAATTAATTAATCACCCCGAAAGGATAAAAGGCAAAGTCGACCTCGGTGGAATTTGAACTCAGAACGTAACGGCAGACGAAATACCTATTTCTTTACTGCCCATAAGGGGCTAAACACAGAGAGGACAAACAAGGACAGACAAACGGATTAAGTCGATTACAACGACCCCAGTGCGTAACTGGTACTTATTTAATCGACCCCGAAAGGATGAAAAGCAAAGTCGACCTCGGCGGAATTTGAACTCAGAACGTAGCGGCAGACGAAATACCGCTAAGCATTGCGCCCGGCGTGCTAACGTTTTTGCCAGCTCGCCGCCTTTAATACCTGCAACAATATTGACTCTCCGCATCTAGCTTCTTTGTT
The DNA here is from genome assembly GCF_006345805.1 of Octopus sinensis. NCBI lineage: Eukaryota > Metazoa > Mollusca > Cephalopoda > Octopoda > Octopodidae > Octopus > Octopus sinensis. The sequence continues at coordinate 49,122,346 of NC_043002.1, read as the reverse complement.
TTGTATGATTTTGTTATATGCTCCTATGACTTATTTTAGATATTCGATCAATAGCACAGCCTGTGGCTAAGCACTCCACAGGCACGTGTATCCTTAACGTTTTTCTCAGGGAAATTCAACATGATACACCGAATGTGACAAGGCTGGCACAATGAACTACAGCCACAACTCATTTTTGCCAGCTGAGTAGAGAGGAGCAAAGTGAAATAAAGTGTTTCGCTTAAGGACACGACGCATCTACAAGAATCGAACTTACGACCATATGATCGTGAGCCGAATACACTAACCATTTAGTCATATATTTTATCTTTCATCTTTTACTTCATTGGATTCTGGTCATGCCTTCAGGGGTTTAGTCGAACAAATCGACTCCAGAATTTACAAGTCTGGTACTTATTTTATCGGGGCCTTTTGTCGAACTGCTAATTTACGGAGACGTAAAGAATCTAACACAAGTTGTCAATGAGTGGTGAGGAACAAACACAAGCGCAAAAAACATACACACAAATACACTCACATATATATATATGGCAGGCTTCCACACAGTTGCCATCTGTAGAATCTAACCACAATGCTTTCTGTCAGTCCGGGCCATAGTAAAAGACTCTTACCCAAGGTTCCACATAGCAGGACTAATCAGGAAAACATGTGGTTTGGAAGCAAATTTGTTACTACACAGCCATAATATATATGTGTATGCGTGTGTGGTGAGTATTAAGGAAGCATTTTTGTGCTCGAGTCACATAGTGATCGCCCTCATACAATTCATGAGCAGACAGATGTGTTTTGCAGGAGCTAATTCTTTGGGCCATAACCTCGCAGAAAATAGAATTCAGTGGATTACAGCATGTCATGAGATATCTTTGTGTTTACAGTGACATTACTGTACACAATAGTTAATTATACCAACTTTTATTACCTGCGGTCACTCGGCCTGCAAACAATGCAGTTAAATAATACCCTGTCATCTTAGAAATGAATAAATATTCCAAATATAGTAATCCAAAATATATTATGCCGAGAAAGCAAGCGAGATAATTATGTTTTTGATTGCCAGTCGAACGAAGTATATTCGTGGCAGTAATATTTTCTCAACCCGCGGCAGCAAGCCGGCAGAATCGTCATCCTGCCGATCAAAATACTTAACGGTGTTTCATCCGTCTTCGCGTTCTGAATATAAATTTTATCAGAGTTGACTTTGCCTTTCATCCTTCCGGGATCGGTAAAATAAGTACCAGTTGAGCACTGGGGCCGACGTAATCGACTTGCCTATCCCCCAAAATTCCTGGCTTTGTGCCAAAATTTGAAATTAATATCTTCTCAACTTGCCTATTCAACTTGTTCGCTTCCCTTGCGGCCATCGCAAGATTCTGTGCTCGAACAAAATATAGCCTGAACACGGGATAGGGTGCAATATGTCCAAACTTCCACACTATACCCCATACGATTCATGACTGCATGATGGGTCTCTGCAAAGCGAAAGGAGTAGTACACCTGAAAACCCAGATCTACGGGTCGTATCCGATTAGAGCAGATATGAGACCACACAAACAACCTAATTTACTAGTGTAATCCACAGTTGTTGAAGGCTATGTGACAGAAAGCAAGCTGTGAACTGATCCATCGGTACTCTATCGACTGGACCACAATCGTTAGCGCGTCCGCCCAAATTCTAAGCGACATTTCTTCCGGTCTTTGCCTTTCATTCTTTCAGAGTCGATAAAATAAATACCCAGTGGATCACTGGAGTCGACGAAATCGACGTATCCCCTCCCCTAAAATTGCTGGCCTTGTGCCAAAATTTGAAACCTTTCTAATTATTATTAGAAATATGATACGAATCCCGCTGAGGTCGACATTGTCTTTCATTGATTAAGGAACGATAAAACATATACCATTTGAGTATTGGTGGGGGATATAATCGAATCACCCCTCCCCTAAAATTGCTGACCTTTGTGCTAAAATTTGGAACAATTAAAGGCTGTGAGCTGGCAGAATCGGACCAAATACTTAGTGGCATTTCTTCCAGTCTTGACATTCTGAATTCAAATTCTGCCGGGGTCAACTTTGTATATCATCTTTTCAGGGTCTATAAAATTAGTACCAGTCAAGTACTGGAATCGATGTAATTTACAAACCCTTCTCCTAAAATTGATGACCTTGTGCCAAAGTTTGAAACAGTTACTATTTGAATATGTTGGAACTTTCTTACACTTTTCCAACGTTTCAGCCTTTCCGACCGTCGTATCTTGATCTTTATTGAACGTTCACATTAATTTTACATTACTTTTCATAGCCCCCACCCCCACCCCGGTTTATGTCTTACATGTGGCTTTTACAAAAATTCGTGATAAAAGACCTTTGAGTCCGTTTCGAATTTTTCGTTTCTATGCATTTTCACAGGCGCTTTCTTTCTATTTCAAAACATTCGTCTGTTGACGTTGGCCAATTCTGTGTCTGTGTCTTTGTTTAACTTTTGATATACCTAAACCAATCGCTGCTATTGTATTATCATGGGTTAAAGCAAATAAAATCCTAGAAAAAGAGATTGTTCATCATCAACGAACCCATGGTTTGTCATGAATTGTGCAGTTTACTGCCAAAATGTTTAAGAGAGAAACAACGTCAAATCTCCTCAGTAACTGATATCAATGCACTTTATAAGGAGCTAACTAACCTAAAACCCCTGGTATTTAATACGCCAACTGGTTATTTAGAAAACTACATGTTGCAAAAGAGACTGATAGAATAAGTACTAGGCTTCCAAAGAATAAGTCCTGAGGTCGATTTGCTTGACTAAAGGCGGTGCTCCAGCATGACCGCGGTCAAATGACTGAAACAAGTAAAAGAGTAAAAGAGAGTTAGTGTCTTCTAGTAAAATCTCGGGCCTTATGAGTGGATTTGGCAGGCGGAAACGGAAAGAAGCTCGTTGTGTATGCATATACAACGCTTGACAACCGGTGTTGGTGTGTTTACATCCCCGTATCCTAGCGGTTCGGTAAACGAGAACGATAGAATAAATTTCGGGTTTTAAAAAAAAATAAGTACTGGGGTCGATTAACTCGACTAATATTCTTCAAGGTGGTGTCCAGCATGGCCGCAGCTTGATGACTGAAAACAGTAAAGATAAAAGATAATACAATGTAAATATAATTGATGTTAGTTTAGTATGCGTTAACTGGTGAATACCGAAGAATTGAGTTCCCGGGGAGAGAGACAAGCAATGACCCGATCGCCAGTTGAAACCATTTTATTTCATTTATGCTGTTTATGTGATTTGAAAAGAGAAACAAAATATCTATCACATTCTGTTTCCTTGTAAATGAGCAGCCCTGTGCTGAAATGAAAACGAGAAAATTATGAATTTAGGATTTATTTAAATACTCGTGATATAATTAAGATTTTATTGCTTTCAAAATATATCTGGAGAAGTAAGGAATGAATTCTGATTCCGAGTGAAACTTAATTATGTTAAATGTTACAGAAGAACAAAGGGACATAATAATCTCTCTCTTTCTTTCTCTTTCTCTCTCTCTCTCTATCTCTCCATCTCCCTCTCCCTCTCTCTCTCTCTCTCTCCCTCCCTCTCTTTCTCTGTGAGATGCATTGACTTAGATTTACATTTTATTGTAAAGCATTAGCTTAGAAAGTCATCGTCTTCGTGATCTGATTCAAAAGAGTCTGAAATTAGATTGGTGCTCGTTTGCATTATCCCCGTCCGGTGATTTTTATTGTCTCGAAACCGGAAATTAACATATAAATCACGGGACGATCGGAAGTTGTTCTTTTAGCTGCAAAGTGATTTAATGGGAAACATATTCTTGCTTGCTTAAAAACTAACTGGTCTAAACTAAAGAACTGAACGAAGAGCAGATAATTAGATGGATTACCTGGGAGATTTTTGGTGAAATACAATTGCATGGCTTTTTAACAGGATACAGCTAACATGATGTTTGTAGAATGCAACTGGGAAAGTGCTGAATGGGTACGAGTGAGCCGTTGTTTACAGGTTACAACAGGGATACTGTAAGCTAGATTACAAAGGGAATAGCGTACGTAGCATACAAATGGAATACAGGAACATATATTTTAGCCAACAGATAGCTTATTTCTCGGGAATAACGTCATCTCTCTTACTGTGATGGCTCTTTTTCAATTTCTTTTTTTTTTTTTTTTTTGGCTTTTGGTATTTTTAGTGACGAAGGATGGGGAAATAGTGTAGTATTAACACCTTTTCAATTTCTTTATATCTGAACGTTTGAACAGTTAGTGTTGTTTCTTATCATTGTTAGCTTTTACAAACTAATGGTAATAACTGGTGATAGCGGTCATCTTTGAAATTACAGTCAACCTCTTCCCTGCGTAAAATGGAAATATATATGTGATACTTAATCTAAGTGATCCTTCAGTAAATATTTGATAGTTATAAGACTGCTAGGTGGCAGAATCATTACTACACCGGAGAAAAATGCTTAACAGCTTTTCGTCCGTCTATACGTCCTGAATTCAAATCCCGCTGAGGTCGACTTTGCCTTTTTATCCTTTCGAAGTCGATAAAACAAGTACCAGTTGAACACTGGAGTCTATGTCATCGACTTACACCCTTTCCCAAAATAGCAGGCCTTGTGCCAAAATTTGAAACCAATATTTTATACTTATACATACAACGTACATGCAAATATACCTACTATAATACTATATATAACTATGTGTCGAAACAAGCATATATCCATATATACACACAAACACACACGCATAGATAGAATATATCATATATTTGGGAGTTGTTTACATAAACAGTTGGAGAGTTGATGCTGCAGATAAGTCATACATCGAACTGTCCAAAACAGAATCTATGTAAACATATTTCTTTGACTTTTTTCTGAAGATGGGCTGTTGTGGCTTCTCTAGGGTTTTTCACCCTGCTGTTATTACTTTCTTTATGGTATCTTGGAAAAATCACTTCATCCTCAATGTCAATGTTTGCAACTTAATGCAAAAATATCCAAAGCGATGTAGAACAAAAAGAAAATGGTAGAACCTATTAAGACCATTGCCGAGTATTTAATACCCGAGCAAAGCTGGGTACTCCTGCTAGATATATATATATATCAGAATTTTTTGCGTAATGAGATAAAAAACCAAGCCTGTGTAGATAAAACATTTATAGATATATTACACAATGTAAAATTCCAATGCCTTATGAGTAAGATCATAAGGTATTGAATCTTACATATATACCATTCCGCCAAAAAAATGCACATCTATTTTCCTTCCTCCACCTCACTCCCTATTTTGTATCCTATCTAAATTAACTATTACCTAACCATCCTCTCACATCGTCTCCGATGAAGGGATATAATTAATAAATATCCTGGAAACAGGATATTCTAATATTCTAATATCTACACAGCCTTGGAAAAATCATTTATCTCATTACGCAAAAATCACTTCATCCTCAATGTCAATGTTTGCAACTTAATGCAAAAATATCCAAAGCGATGTAGAACAAAAAGAAAATGGTAGAACCTATTTAGACCATTGCCGAGTATTTTTTATCAAATTACGCAAAAAATTCTTATATACGTACGCTGACATATGACCAATGTTGAACACCTTATTCGCAAAATCAACGACTCTGGAACTTAACTATGGTCTGTCTATAGCACTTATTCAGCATTACCTGACACCTTTGGGTCTCAATGACACCATTACCTCTTATAACCTATATATATATATATATATATATATATATATATATATATATATATATATATATATATATATATATATATATATTATGTATATATTATATATATGTATATATATATATATAATATATTATGTATATATTATATATATATACATATATATGTCGTATGAATGTATGTGTGTGTATATATATATATATGTATATATATGCATAAATATTATATATATTTACATATATAATGTATGAATGTATGTGTATATATATATTATGTATATATATGCATAAATATTATATATATATACATATATAATGTCGTATGAATGTATGTGTATATATATATACATATATATATATAGTAAAGAAAAAATAAGATGGCTAGCAGCAGGCTGTTTCGCCTCATACCGAAGGAATTAGAAATGGCAGTCAAAGACCGTTTTTTCCATTTTCTATAAGTGGAGATTCCAAAAACGAAGGCCCTTACGGCTCACATACACAACACATATATATATATTATGTATATATATGCATAAATATTATATATATATATACATATATAATGTCGTATGAATGTATGTATATATATATATATATATATATATATATATATACTAGCTTAAAAGACGCAGTCCCGGCGGGCTTTTAAGCTAGCTCCATCGGAAGGCGATTTGGGCCTGCAGCACAAACTTAAATAGAGTTAAATAGCATGACTATAATACGTTTATAATGACGATATGCCCCAGTGGTGTTTGATCTGAGGTTAAGTACGGATGAGAATTAATTCTGTAATGCAATCAATTCTATTGTTCCAGTCCCAAGCTGAATTCCAACTGTTGGCCAATTTGTCCCAATGTTCTTTTCTCGACGTAAAATTTAACGAAGCGAATGTCATTTTTCTCCCCCTTTATCTCTAACGTCATCTGACAAATGCCAACCAAGTTGGCGTGAATCAACTAACCGAGATGGGGTGAATCAGCCAACCATGAAGGCGTGAAGCAACCCAAATACTTTTAAATAAGATCCCAGTCCTATATACATATATAAAGTTGAATTTATAGCTTTGAGGGAATGTGAAATTATTCTTGCTTTGGAACGGTAAACCTATAAGAAGCAGATAAAGGCTACAAATAATATAAGATTCCTCGAATTTTGGTCGTTTGCCCCACCCCCACCCCACCCCCACGAAAGAAAAAGAGAGAGAGAGAGAGAGAGAATAATAGAGATCCTGAAATTTAGAGATATATAATCGATTATATCAACAATAGTTTTTAAATGGCACTTTATTTATTGATTCCGGAGTATAGAGGACAAAGCTAAGTTGGGAAGATTTGAAATTAGACTGTAAAGAGCCGGAACTATTATTACAAAGCATTTTGAGCTAAACATTTTGTCATTCCATTGCTGTTAATACATATATATATATATACATATATTTATACATATATATAAATATACATAAATATACTCACAGACATATACATGCATACACTCACACACAATATATATATATATATCACGTGATCACGTGACCGACCAGACCATCAGATGTTGTTACACATCGCTGGTCACAATGCGTTCGCATTGTTTTAGCCTTCAAATGACGCCACCCCGCTGGCTAGGCGAGCAGGCCAACAGAAGAAAGAGTGGGAAAAAGAGTGGTGAAAGAGTACAGCAGGGATCACCACCCCCTGCCGGAGCCTCGTGGAGCTTTTAGGTGTTTTCGCTCAATAAACACACACAGCGCCCGGTCTGGGAATCGAAACCGCGATCCTGCGACCGCGAGTCTGCTGCCCTAACCACTAGGCCATTGCGCCTCCACAAACACACACACACACACACACACACACACACACACACACACACATATACATATATATATAATATAATATAATATAATATAATATAATATAATATATTTCTTGTTTTAGTCATCAGACAGAAGCCAAGCTGGGGCACCGCCTTGAGGAATTTCATATATATATATATATATATTGTGTGTGTGTGTGAAGGATCGTTTTGCATTCGACATCTGTTAGTAGAAAACAAGTTAGGTTATCTTTGGCTATAGTCCAATTAGTCAAGTTAATAGCAATAACTAATTCACGCATAAAGTTTTCGTTTCTTTTGTTTCCTTTATTTTTTTGCTCTTCGGAAGCACCGTTAAAAATGTGATATGATTTGAAATTAAAATTTAAGATGTTTATTAGTCAGCCAAATAACCAGATGTCATTTTAACTAAACTTAAATACACACATACACACACGTACACACACACACACAAACACAAACACACGCGTGTGAGTATTTGTGTCTATATAATTATAAGTATGTATATTTCGAATTATCTTTAAAGAATGGTCAGGTAATTAAGAGAAATACATTTGATTAGATACTAGTGAATAAAAAAGTAAAATAACATATCTAAGATAACTTATATCTTACAAATTGTGCATGATATACTAAAAACGAAGCGGAAAGATCAAAAGCAGTTAAAACTTAACTAGCCGTTTCCAGATAAAGAATTCCTGACATAGTCTTTTTGCTGAGAAAAAGAAAGAGGGTGAGAGAAGGGGGATGAGAAAGAGAGTGTGTGTGAGAGAGGGGGATGAGAGAGAGTGTGAGAGAACTATATGTGTGAGAGAAATATGGGAAATAGGGAAATATAATAAAGCATTAAAGTATTGCGCTGTTTTAATAACATACAGATCGGATAGAGTTCGGATAGGATAACTGTTCCCCCCACATTCTACTTCAAGAACTTATCGGCATGACATTGAATCACTTACAAGTTGCTATCCATATCTCCAGACATCATGCTCTAGTCAGTCACCCTTCTAATCCGAGAAGCAGATGGCTTCTGTATATCCCATGTGCATCTTATTTAATTGCTACTTTTAAATGTGCCAACAGTTACCCTACCGTTCAGCAGTCGATAACCGTTGACAGCTCAGGGAATATCGTTTATGTAGCGTTTTGTGCCTCGTGCCTCAATTACACAATAACACATGTCTTAGCTTGTCGTCAAGAATTCTCAATCAAAGGCGCGGGTGTACATTTCTAGAGGTGCTTATGTACAAACTCGCTTCAACACATATGTGTCTGTTTATGTAAGTATGTACGTATATTTGTGCGTATGTATACATACATACATACATATACACACACACATATATAATATACATACACATAATATATTTGTATACATATGTGTATATTTATAAATGATATGCACTTGCAAACACACGCGCATATTTCAAGGCCTTGTTACGAACATAAAGTCCACTCTCATATATATATATATATATATATATATATATATATATATATATATATATATATAATAGATAGATAGATAGATAGATAGATAGATAGATAGATAGATAGATAGATAGATGAGATTAGATAGATAGATCCTTTCATTAATCCAGTCTTCCTTTCCTATATAGGGATGACGCCTCATTTTTTTCTAGACAGAAGTAGTAAAGTACAGTTAGAAAGGCATAGGAAAAATTACTTTAGATTTTTCGAAAATTTAGGACTAAATATTACTATAGGTAAGGATTATCGTAGAGTGAATTTTCTTGACGCTACCTTTTGTCTTGATTTTGG
>NC_043002.1:48968027-49105527 GCF_006345805.1 Octopus sinensis | reverse complement strand
GTATTCAGCTCACAATAAGGTCGTGAATTCGATTCCTGGCGGTGCATATTGATCTTGAGCGTGACACTTTTATTTCATGTTGCTCCAGTACACTGAGCTGGAAAAATGAGTACTATCTGTAATTCATAGGATCAACCTTTTCACAATCTGTGTTACGCTAAATCTCCCGGAGAAATACGTGTCTGCAGAGTGCTCAGCCACTTGCACGTTAATTTCACGAGCAAACTGTCCCGGAACAATTTTCGTCGTAACCGATGGAGTGCCAGTTTTTGTCTTAATCATATTTATTGCCTTACTTCTAATTTTTTATCTTAATCCTAGTTATTATCTTAATGATGGAAATTGTCTTAATCTTAGCTATTGATTTAATCATAGTTACTCTTTTACTCGTTTCAGTCATTTGGCTGTGGCCATGCTGGAGCACTGCCTTTAGTCAAGCAAATCAACCCCAGGACTTATTCTTTATAAGCCTAGTACTTGTTCTATCGGTCTCTTATGCCGAACCGATAAGTCACGGGGATTTAAACACACCAGCATCGGTTGTCAAGCGATGTTGGGGGCACAAACACAGACACACACACACATATATATATATATATATATAGATAGATAGATAGATAGATATATAGATAGATAGATAGATAGACACATATATACGACGGGCTTCTTTCAGTTTCCGTCTACCAAATCCACTCACAAAGCTTTGGTCGGCTCAAGGCAATAGTAGAAGACACTTGCCCAAGGTGCCACGCAGTGGGACTGAACCCGGAACCATGTGGTTCGTAAGCAAGCTACTTACCACACACCAACTCCTACGCCTAGTTACTAACTTTACTTAATAGTTACTAACTTTACTTAATTTTACTAAAAAATAGTTACTAGCGTGACCCGTGAATATTTCACGGAATTAATGGTAAACTTATTGCGTTATATTTGAAAACTTTATCCAAAATCCTGAATGTATACCTGAGTTGTGTCTGTATCAAAAGATAGTCGTTCATCTGCTAATTATTGAAAAGTGAAGAAAGTTGGAATACGATGATTACTTAATCAACTTTATGCACAATTTTATAGACTTAATACACAACATTCATCCCCTTTCTCACTCTTTGCTATACTCTCCTCTTTCTCCTTTTTCTTATGCTCTTCGCCTTTCCCTTCAACTAATCACGCGAAAGCGTTACAAACGGTTTAAGTAACGGAGAAAAATAAGTTGGTTAAAAAAAGTTATACATTTCATTCATCCCCACATCCTCCCACTTTCAGCTAATCACGTGGAAGCGTTACGGACAGGCTAAGTAACGGACTGACAAGCAGAATTATTATAAGATTATCGTAAGGTGTAACTGAATCTGTACTTGTACAGGATTTATGGGAAATATCTATATGGTTGTTGTAGATCTTGTTATTTAACCCAGCTCAATCTTGATTAAGCTACCTTATGATCAAACGCATTACAAATCACAATTTAATAAAGCTTACTTGAGCCAATGTGTAATGGAATTAATGAATTTGTAGAGGCAATGTTTGTTGAAGTTAATTCCTTGGTGGAGGAATTAGTTTTGCACAGCAATTATGGCGGTGGAACTTATAAGCTTTATAAAAAGGACTTGTATTATTGTTATGCGATAAAGAACCCATCCTTTATCAAAAATTTAGGATGTATTGTACCAGAAAATCTGCAAAAATTCTGTGGTTCTAAACACACTTGCAGAATCGAACTATTTTGTAGTGTAGCAGAACAATTTGGTAACAATTCTTTTATTTGAGAAAAGAGAAAAAGCAAAAACAAAAAACAAAAAGAAAGAAACTCAATAATACTAGTAGTAAACAGCAGAGAAATTGTGTTTTGTTATTTAATTTCAAAAAGAGACTCTTACACTGATATATCATAAATTTATTTTAGTATTTTTAGATTGTGTTTTGTTGTGCACATCATTTCGTTAATTCTTTATCTCGTTATTCTTTTTATTTCGATGTTCTTTCATTTCATTATTCTTATAATAGTAATCGTCGATGCCACTGATCCTGTTTTCTTTCAATAGAAGTCAAGCAAAATTGGCCGGAAGGCAAACACCAACTCAGCTTGTTTTAAATAATGTTCTTTGGATTCCATTGTATCATTGTGCCTGTACCATGGGGGTTTTGCCGAGATTTCTTAGAGACAATTCTTTACTGAGATTACAATACTGGCCTCAGGTATTACTATTGAGCAGAGACATTTCATGTCGGTTGTCACAAAGCCTCTTTGGATGATCCAAGATTACAATATAGCTTCAGGTTGTTTCAAAAACTATAGACAAACAGACAAATAAAAGAAAAGTTTGAATTTGCATATCAAAGCACAACAAACAACAAAATAATGACGAAAGACATAAATGAAGAAATAGAATATTCTTGCTATTATTTCATTCGTTGATAGAGATGATAACAGAGATTGTTATAGCAGTTCTGGTGCTGTTGGTGGCTTGTTTTTCTATTCGCCCTCCTCTGTCATTTTCCTGATGTATCTGTGTTTGAAAATCACAGATATTCTTTTTCCCCTGCTTTTAATTTTCTGAGTCGTCTTCCTCTTCAATTATATAACTATGATTCTCACAAGTTAATATAATCCTCCTTCCAAACCATTTTTCTTTCTCAATCAATTACCTTTCCTAACACACACACACGCGCGCATTCACAATGTGTGTGTGTTTCATTAATATTCAACAGAATCAACAGTGACTCAAGGGCCGAGTGTTTCGTACGTTCGCACTTATCAAACTATATATATATATATATATATATATATATATATATATATATATACATTTACACTACTAAAGGAATAGAGATTTTAATTCCATGTAGGAACCTTATAATTACCCTGTTAAACCCAGGCTTGGCTAACCATATTGAATATTAGAAAACACACACAAACACATGCACGCACATATATATACATATATGATGAGCGTAGGGTTATATAATTGGATTGTTATCTAACACACCGTTGCACCCCTAAGCGCGAAACCGATTGGTAAGATCAACCGTGATGGTTATATTATACTGTACACTTCGGATAATATACCCACTCTATTGACAGATATACGAGTGCATCTTTTTCCTGACTTATGGACCTTTAGCCGACTTTCAGATAGGAGCTCAATTAGAATTTTTCTTCGAGTCTAGTAGCCCACCAGCTCAAAAGTTCCCTGAATAAGTGTTGTTGAGGCTGATGAACGAAGCACCCATTTTCGAGAGGTGAATTATCCAAACCACAAAGAATCCCTCTCAAATATGGCTATGATACTTCCCCACTACTCCTGCTCTAGATCAGAAATGCACATATCGTCAACCACTAAGGGACATGTTCAACTGGTTAAAGCCAAGCAAATGAGCAGGAAATCTGTAGTATTGAGCAGAATATTTGTTGCAGCCAATCTTTTATACAATGACAAAACATCTACATTATAACAATTAAGACGGGTAGCTAGTTGAATCGTTAGCACACTGGGCAAAATTCTAAGAAGCACTTTGTCTGTGTTTGCGTTATGAGTCGCCGAGGTCCACTTTGCCATTCATCATTTCGGGTCGATAAAATAAGTATCAGTTTAGCATGGGGTTCGATGTAATTGATATGCCCGCTCCCCTAAAATTTCAGGCCTTCTGCCTATATTATAAAGAATTATTCATACACTACGACGGAAACAGAAATTCCGCCGAGATCAACTTTGCCTTCATCCTTCCGGGTTGAGAAAATAAAGTACCAGTTGAGTACTGAGGTCGATGTAATATGCTAACTACCCCTCCCCAATTATTAGCCTTGAGCTAAAATTCGAAGCAATCATTACAATCATTTTGGGGATTTTCACATTCTGAATACAAATTCTGCTGGGGTCAGCTTTACCTTTTATCCTTCTGTGGTCGATAAAATAAGTACCAGTTAAGCACTAGGGTTGTTAATTAACCTGCCCTTAAAATTTGATAACTCTCCCCAAAATCTGAATAACTAATTTATGATTTATAACGTAGTTTATCCGAAAATAACCAGATTATTGAAAAGTGGCTCTTCAGTATACGCCTCGATTTTCCACGAATTGCTATTCATCCAATTAGTAACCGCTTCATAGCTTTTTCTCACCCATTAGTTTCTATCTTGGAATCTACGCCAACGCTGACTCCTGACAACTGAGTTTGCCTACTCTAATTAAGAAATGTAATAGTATAAATCCACAGCCCTCTAGAACTGAAAGATGTTTCGTCAGCCAGCAAATATTTGTTTTCTTGCAATTATTTTATGATCCTGAGGAAAGAATTCCTGTATTTAAAGTCGATCTTTAGTTATTACCTTGATCGTTGTGACCATTTGAACATATTTCCATACTTCATTTATTTTAATGCTCATGTAATTTCAAAAAAGGGCTCAATTTCATTTCTTTCAATTTTAAAATAAGGTAAAATGTTTGACATAGCATATTTTAATTTTCTCAAAAGAAGCAAATGTTTCTGAAATTACAATTTGTCAGAAAATACCCTTCGCCTGTCAAGAAAATTACAGAGTTTAATGTAAAACTTGCAGCCGTTGAAACCTCCAGCACCTGATAAGATTGAGTATAAAATAAGTAGGAATACGACTTACATATATATATATACACACACACAACTTATAAACAAGGGCAAAAGAAAAAATTCTAATGCCAAATATGCCGAAAATAGACAAATCGTCAATAACCATATAATTCATATATATATATATATATATACACACACATATACGTTTATGTAGTTCTTTTACTATATTCCTGATGCGAAAACCGTGTGTTGAAGCAGTTAATGTTATATTTCAGGATAGGTATTTCCTTTATCTAAATAAACACACGTGGCATATATTCGTTATTCACTTCAGATTTATTATTGTTCTTATTTTTGTGTCCTTTCTGTTAAATCTTTCGCCACACTTCCTGTGACCTCTTCAGCAACTCTCCATTCATAGTGTCTCCTATTCTGGACGAATATATAGTACATTCTGAAATATAAAAATCCATATGTATTCCCGCCCAACAGCTTAAACCTACAGTCATTAACAACATGCTGCATTAGAGCCGTGCGAAACAGGGTTTATTTAACGAGAAATCCCTTATAACATCACCTGATGAGACACTTCTGCACCGAGGGATGCATCACAACCAGTTGTACAATATTCCACCCGCGAGGATCGATGCAGGATGGGTCAAAAGCATAGTTGTGAGAAATAAAGTTTCTCGCTTATTCCATTCTTCGTCTCTATCATTTGTAATATATATAATTAATTAATTAATTTGCGAAGGTGTCTTTAATTCTATTATTATCCAATGTAACAATTTTTAAAATGATGATAACAGAATCAATGACACAGGAATGCTATATATGTGTGTGAGAGAGAGAGAGAGAGAGAGAGAGAGAGAGAGAGTAAGAGAGAGATGTATGTATGTATGTATGTATGTATGCATTTACGTATGTTCATTAAGGATTATATGTTCTAAAGTATAAATATGCTCGACTCGACACCAAGAACTTCTCTCCTTAATCTTTCTTTATGAGCAACTTTTAAGGCATCTTTCAATAAAATTTGTATGAAGAAAAAATTGATAAGACCAATCATAAATGTTACTAACACGAAGTTTTATTTTTTTTATTTCTTTTGTAATTCTAGAGGCAAAGAGTTGGGTCTGGATCATGTGACTGGAGAAGGGATGTCCGGGGTGAATGCTCGGTAAGATTATTTCTTGTTTCCATAAATCCTTGTTATATTCGGTATCTATTTAAAGATATTACTGTTCTGAATCATTCAAGAATTAAATGAATTCGTAATAAGCGGTATTACAGTTTACAGTTTATGAAAATGTTTATTAAAGGCATTGAAAATGTTCGAAAACAATTATTGTCCAAAAATGAATTCTATCTTATCCAGATAAATAGCTGAATTACGAACGACGAATCTTATTATTTTATAATGATTACCACATCTTTACTCTTTTGAATAACAATATTCCTATATGAAACGATTTCTCACGGAAGCCTACCCATACGACAACACTATTATATCATTACCTTTTATCATTCGTTTGTTTCCGTCGTTTACGTCCATCCTACAGTACCACCTTCAAGAGTTCAGTGAACCAACAGACCCCAGTTATGACGATATAAACGAATCAACAACACATGACAAGCGTTGGTGGCGGAGACAGACTAAAAAACAAAGACCCTCAAAAACATTTATACAATTAATATACATAGACACACACACACACACACGCGCGCGCGCAGGGTGGGATGCAAAAGTAGGTATACAGTAAGTATCAGATCAATGTCATAATACTTAATTCATTAGAATTATTAGCACATTAAATCAATTAGCCTCATTTTTTCATATTTTGTGTATCATTAATCATAAGGATACATTAATCATTCTGTTGTGTCTGGGGAGAATCATTTTCTTCTTGTGCCTTATAATTTAACACACTCACCGGTAAAATTTCCACTTATTTCTTATTTTTATTTTCCTAAAGCACATGCTCACACACATACATATATAAAAAAAATACACAAACGCGGACATGCAAGTACATGAATATGCAGAATACATACATTCAAGTGCACACACATACACACATATATTCATATGCATACACACACTTATATACATACACACATGCATGCATACAGACATACATACATACATGCAGGCATGCATAGGCATATACACACACCCACACTCATCCACACACATGCGCACGAACAAACAAAAAGGAACGCAGTGTAAATAACAGACAGTCAAGTCTATTGAAAAGGTTGCAAGACGCAACGAAAATTTTTGCAAAATAAAAGTGAGAAATAAGTGGAAATTTTACCGGTGTGTGTGTTAAATTATAAGGCACAAAAAGAAAATGACTCTCCCCAGACACAACAGAATATACTTCAACACACGAACTCACATAAAGAATCTTGCAATCCAAATCCAAAAACGAAACATTTATCATTACTATAATAATACTTTTATCGTAACTTTTAATATTTTAAATAAAATGCACCACTCTGTGTGTGTATATATATATATACACACACATACATACACACACGCACGCACACACACACACACACACACACACACACACACACATATATATATATATATATATATATATATTCACTGTCCGAAGTCAGGACGCCATGATAGATCGTTAGTTCCTACACGCATTTTTTTCTCTCCTTGTTTCTCTCCTTGCTTTTTTGTGTGTATCTTTCTGTCGAAGAGCGTAGGGCTCGAAACGTAAAAGACTTTTTCTATTTCTATCCTGAGCGCTATACTAATACATTTTTGTTTGTGCTCCACCTGCCTCGTCTTTGGTTTATTTTCGTAACTTTCCCGTTAAATATATATATATATATATATATATATATATATACATATACACATAAATATAGGATAGTGATACACATGCACCAATATTTTCAGTAAATATTGGTGCATTGTTGTGCCACTATCTTATATTCATACTTTAACCTGATGGTGCTTTGTTTTACTGGGAAGCAATACTACTGTATTGCATTATTTAATAATATTTTCTTTGAATACATATATACATATATACATGGAGACAAAAGTGTGCACACGTGCGTGTGTGTGCGTGTGTGCGTGTGTGTGTATATATATATGTGTACGCGCGCGAGTATGTGAGTGTGCGCCCGTGTGTGCGGACTGTTGTGTGATTGTACATCTATGCACAAATACACACTCGTATAAGTACTGATGCATACACGCAGATATATGGGCATATACATGTGCACAAATATACTGCCACATCTACCGCCCCATCCTACTTCCCCCGCCCAAACCACGTGACCGATTTTCTGTCTACCACACGATCGATTTCCCGTTCACCATGCGCTATTTTCCGAGCAATTGTTGTCACTGAAATACCAACACCAAACTATGACACCGCGTGACCTTTCTTGACCAATCGCAGGCTAACGTCCAGTAGTAAACAGTGACTCTCCTCACTCGAACTCTCATTCAAACTCCAACGGCCGAAGACTAGCGACACGCTTGAAACTCAGAGTACCAAGGAGTTTGAATCAAACTATTTTGATCCACATATGTGTTTGTGTGTGTGTGTGTGAGTAAGTGAGTGAGTGTGTGTGTGTGTGTGTGTGTGTGTGTGTGTGTGTGTGTGTGTGTCTATACAACAGACTTCTTTCCGTTTCCATTCACCAAATCCATAGAAGGAGACACTTTCTCAATTTGCCGCGCAATGGGACATAACCCAAGACCACATGGTTCGAAAACAAGCTTCATGCTTTTAATTCGCCTGATATTGTCTTCTAATACTTGTTCCGATCCACAATATCTAGGAGAAAGTGTGCGAGACGCTGCGCGGTAACTATATTATCAACTGAACTAATATTCGTATGGAAAGACGTCTGTTGTATAAACACACACACACACACACACACACACACACACACCACACACACACACACACACTCACTCACACACACACATATGTGGATCAAAATAGTTTGATTCAAAGTCCTTGGTACTCTGAGTTTCAAGCGTGTCGCTAGTCTTCGGCCGTTGGAGTTTGAATGAGAGTTCGAGTGAGGAGTTTGAAGCTTTAAACGTTGCAGTCTTCATTAAACACGGTGTGACGACATCTATGATGAAAGATAAAAACTGTGTAAGATGTACTGGAAGTCTTTGAGTAGCAACCTTGCTTGACCTGGGTATTCAACAGCCACAATATATCTATTACCATTAATCAATACAAAGTTACAAGATATAACTAATATCTTATCTTCAGTTCAAACCCCGTCGAATAGATGCGATGTTGATTATTCAGGATAACATCGGAATTTAAGCTTTTTTTTTTATTTTGGTGGCGGGAGGTGGGATTGACGATGATCGTGATGATGGTGGTGATTTAGTGAAGGGGATGGCGATGACGACGATGATGAAGATTATACTCTCTCTCTCTCTCTCTCTCCCTTTCTCTTACTCTTTTACTTGTTGCGGTCAGTTGACTGCGGCTGTACTGGAGCACCGCCTTTAGTCGAGCAAATCGACCCCAGGACTTATTCTTTAGAAGCCTAGTACTTATTCTATCTGTCTCTTTTACCGAACCGCTAAGTTACGGGGACGTAAACGCACCACCATCGGTTGTCAAGCGATGTTGAAGGGGACAAACACAGACACACAAACATATACACACACATACATATATACGATGGGCTTCTTTCAGTTTCCGTCTACCAAATCCACTCACAAGGCTTTGGTCGGCTCGAGGCTATAGTAGAAGACACTTGCCCAATGTGCCACGCAGTGGGACTGAACCAGAACCATGTGGTTAGTAAGCAAGCTACTTACCACACAGCCATTCCTGCGCCTATAATGATTATGTTGTCAACGACGACGACGATGATGATGATGACGACAATGAGGGTAGTGATGACGACGATGACGCCAACTTCTGATATCATTCACGATTTCTTTTATGTCACTCAATACCTTCTGAACAAAAAATCATCAAGAAGGAAATCGAAAGTAAATCAAATTAAAAGGTTTTTAAAAATACATATAAGTAGTAATGCTGCTAATAATGTTTTCCAATATTGGCACAAGGCCAGCAATTTCGGGAGAGGAGTAATTCGATTACATCGACCTCGGTACTCGACTGGTACTTATTTTATCGACCCCCAAAAGGATGAAAAACAAATTCGACACCGGCGGAATTTGAATTCGAAATGCCTTAAAGCTGCTCATGATAATAGGCGCATGAGGTATGATATTTTATCAAGCGCGTAATTTGTGTGTGTGTGTGTGTGTGTGTGTGTGTGTGTGTGTGTGTGTGCGTGTGTGCGTGTGTGTGTGTGTGCGTGTGTGCGTGTGTGTGTGTGTGTGTGTGTGTGTGCGTATTTCTGTTTAAACAGATATACTTTCTTATCGATATCACATCTAAGGGAGTTAGGAAATTTTCCTGATTGATTTTGGTTCTTTTGCTGTTAGTGTTGTTACAGGTGCTGTAGTGAATCTGTTATTATTGTCACAACTGCACCAGCAGTTGTTTGCGTTATTGCTATGGCTACATTTATTGGTGTTGGTGCTGCTGCTGTTGTTCTTGTTCACTTCGCTGTTGTTACAACTGTACGCTGCAGTTATTGTTGAAGCATTTGTGTCAGCAGTGGTGGGGCATTCTTCTCCCTTGATTTTTTTTCGGGGGAGGATAGAAAGTCCCTAATTGATTTTCAGCACAAAAGAAGTGGTATCTTGGCTTCCTTCCCTAAACCGCAAAGCGCAGCTCCACTACATTGGGCAGGAGGATAAAATTCGGGGATCCACGGTGGAGGATCTTCAGTGTGGTAACAAACCAAAATTCACTCTCGGTTCGTTTTACAGCGAGGAGTGTGTTGCTGCCCTCCAAGGCATCACAAGACATCCACCAGATGTCTAGTTCTGACGGAACTCGCTATATCTTAAGCGATCGGTTCTTACATGTTGGATAAACTGTGAGATCTCAGTAGCGTATGGGAACTATAGAGTACATCAGAGTGAGGACTTCTCTAATGAAAAGGTTCTCCATGCTTCTGAACTGCCTTGCCCTGGTCACATTGTATATGTCTGTCTATATATCACCGAAGGCTTTTTCCACATGGGTATGGCTGCTTCTAGGCGTCAGGTTTTTGATAATATACACAATACAACAGCATTTTCCCAGCAGTTATTGCCAAAACCTCAACTGGAATTGCAACCTGAGCTTTCATCCTATTTACTTTACAAGTTGTACCGTCTGAATCAGTCGTGCCTCCTTGTTGCTTAGGGAGAGCGAAAAGTAGTTTATTGACCTCGTTGCCATTCAAGCCGAAGATTGACTGTTGGTGAAGTCACCCCAATCACATGCTTTGTCGCCGCCATTATTGTTGTAGTAGTTGTTGTTACCGCTGATGTTGTTGCTACTGTCGCTCCTCCTTTTTTTTATAGTTATAATTTTTGTTGTTGCAAATCTTGTTAGTGTTGTCATTGTTTTCTCATATTAAAAATTTCTGTTGTGAGAGAAATATCTCTCAGGACCACGCCGCTTACTTTTCTCCTTTTCACACAGTGAAATAGGGCCCCTTATTTAACAAAATATCCCCCCAAATTTAAAACAAAACAAAGTATTTCAAATACTTTATTATCATCATCATCATCGTCGTCGTCGTCGTCATCGTTGTCGTCGTCGTCGTCGTCGTTGTTGTTGTTATTATTATTATTATTATTATTCAGTAGTCTTTTTATCAGGTACTTTCACTGCACTACCGACCTCAACTCTGTATGGCTTGGGTATGTGCTCTGGTTTGTCGTGATGCTCTTATTTTTACTGTATTGAAAGCAATTTTACGTAGGATGTGTGCAGTGCCCAGTAGTGCTATTTTCTGAATGTTATATATACTTGTTAATCCTGGTGATTTCGTTATGTATTTGTCTGAATATTTTTCTATCATACCTAATGCGTCTACTATGATAGGAATTGTTTCTGTTTTTAGACTCCACATTCGAGTTACCTCTATTTACAGGTCTTTGTACTTTGAAAGCTTCTCCGTTTCTTTTAGAGAAACATTGTCATCTGTTGTTATTGATACGTCGATTAGAAAGCATTTTTTCTTGATGATCTCTGACAACTATATCTGACATATTTGCCTTAATTTCTCTGTCTGTGCGTATTGGCATATCCCATAGTATGATTGCGTTCTCATTTTCTGTGACCTTTCCTGGCGTTTGCCTATACCATCTTTCTGTTGTTATTCCATAGTGTTGGTATAGTTTTCAGTGTATATAGATCCCAACGCTGTCGTGTCTATTGTTTCTTGTCCACCTTCACATATTCTGCAGTTACTTGTATTTCTTTTCATTGCGTGCTTTTGGTAATTTCTGGTGGAGAGGCTTTGGTCTTGTGCTACAATTAAAAATCCTTCAGTCTCTGATTTGAGTCCTGAGCTTCTCAACCATTGTTGGAATTTTGCTTTGTCTATCTATTTTCTGTTTAGTTTAACCCACTATTTTCCACGAATGGGCTTTTCTTGCCATCGTTTTATCATGATCCGTTGCTGTTCCAATTTTAATTTGGATTTCAGTTGTTTTAATTTTTTTGTTGTTTCTTCTTTTTCTTCATAGTTGTTAGGTACTATGACTTCTTTTTTGTATTTGTCAGCTTCCTTAACTAAAAAATAGTTTTTTTGTCTTGTTCGTGTTTTGTGGCTATTTGTATTAGCTTTCCATGCTTCTGAAGTAGGTATTTCTGTAGTCCTATGGTGGTTATTTTGTATTAGTTTTCTAGTTGTGTAAGGCCTCTACCAACTTCCATACGTTGTATATATAACCTTTCTATGTCAGATTTTGGGTGGTGCACCCTAAATCCTATCATTATTTTTCTAGCTTTCCTGTCTATTTTGATTAGTTCATTTAGAGTCCAGTTAAAAATATTGTCGCTGTAACTTATAACTGGGACGGCTAGAGTGTTGATACTTATTATCTTGTTTTCTGCATTGAGCTCTATTATCAGCCTATAGCATTCTTTTCTCACCTTCTTTTCCAATTGTGTGTTGTATCGTATCTAGTTCTTTGATTCCTAAGTATTTATATGTCTGGCTTTGGTCTAATTCTCTTATTTCATTTGCTTTGTCTAGTGTGATGTTGCTACTCTTAACTAGTTTTCCTCGTTTCAAGGTTGCTTTGGCACATTTTTCTAAACCAAATTTCATGTTTATTTCTTTGGTAAATACATGTATTGTTTATAGTAATGTTTCCAACTGTTTATCATTTGTAGCATACAGTTTTAGATCATCCATATGTAAGAGATGGCTGACTGATTGTTTTGCCCTAACAGCTGTATCAACATCCAGTTCTGTTAAGCATGTCAGATAAAGTTGTTAGTGCCAAGCAGAAAAGGAGTGGAGAGTGTGTTTCCCTGGAATATTCCTCTTCTAATGGGGATGGCTTTGATTTTTGAGTCCTTCTTTTATCTATTATTATTATTATTATTATTATTATTATTATTATTATTATTATTATTATTATTATTATTATTATTATCATTATTATTATCATTATTATTATCATTATTATTATTATTATTATTATTGTTGTTATTATTATTATTATTATTATTATTATCATCATCATCATTATTATTATTATTATTTTCGTTAGCATCTTCTTTCCATTCTGTTTCCATTTCTTGCCGAGTGTCTCCATGATAACTAGGGCAATAGTATTATTATTATTGTTATTATTATTATTATTATTATTATTATTATTATTATTATTATTATTATTATTACCTCCTCCTTAGTGAAGGCAGCAGTATTGTTTTTCAGTCGTGTTTGTTTGTTTGTCCGTGGACAAGATATCTCAAGAACCGCTTGACAGATTCGGATGGAACTTTCAGGGATGTTTGGCATCATGACTGGCACGAACTGATTAGATTTTGGAATCGATCCGATACCAGACAAGGATTCTGGATTATTTTTCATGTTTTCTTACTTAATTTTTGTGAGCGGTCAGGTTTATTTTTAGTATTCTCGTTTGTGAGAGCAGTCGAGTTTATTTCATATATTCTCATTTTAAAAATCATTTCTGGCAAATCGTTGAGAGGATGTTGGTATTGCCTTAGCGAAGGTTTGCGCTCTCTGAGTGCTCTTATGATTATTACTGTTGTTGTTTCTTGCATACGTACAAGGCCAGAAATTAGATTGATTCAACCCTGATACGTCAATGATACTTTATTTATTAACCTCAGAAGGTTGAAATGCAAAGTTGACCTCAGTGGGATTTGAATTGAAAGGGTTAAATACAGAATGAAAATACCCAACCAAGCCAGACGCTTTAACAATTCTGCCAATGCACCCCTGTAATCAGCTTTAATCCTCCTCTGCTCACTATGTCTAGTGTTTCCCAATAGCGTCTGGACAGAAGCAGCAGTCAGCTGTATTATTTGTCTAGCCAATAATTATTACTGATAGTGATATATAAACAAACCGAGATAGTTTGAGAGTTATGCATGCTTGCGCGTTTGTATACTAGATGCGAACCTCTTCCAAGCAGTTCACATCTAGTAATTGGCGACATTTGATAAAAGAAAATAGGACATGCTCTTATCTGAACACTCCTACGTCGCGAAAAAAACAAAAAAAAACATATCAAACCTTGTCGCTTTCGTTGCAATGACCTAGCTCGACACAGATAACAGTTAATGCTATTCTACAACAATTTCGATTTTATTTTTGCTGATATTGTTACCTCAACTACGATTTCCTCCTTGATGTGCATATCTTTTTTCAATGCATGCTTATTTAAAACTAACATTTTTCTTGTGTCTAAAAGAGGTTAATTTGTGTCTATGTTAGAAATCCTTAATTTTTGGTTCATATATTTATCAAGTTCAAATGTCTGTTTTGGAACCTTACCCAGATTATAAACACCCCAATCTCAGCTAATATGTTATATAATACTATTAGGTAAATTCAATTAGCATAAGCCATGTTTTCTAATTTGGTTTACAATCACTTCCATTGGGACTTTTTCACTCATAGTTCATTAAATTTTCTCGTTTTTGCGTAAACAGCCAGATTTGTACAATTCTGGATTTCAGTAATTCTGAGAACGTCCTTTGAATAGCTTGTAACTTCTCTTTAAATTCATACTCCTGTTTCGTGTCTGCGTGTGTGTGTTTATATGTGCTTTGGTAGACGCTCGCTAGTGTATCAAATACAATGCCTTCTGTTATTCGCCCCAGATCTCTTTACACCGAGGTCAACTTTGATTTTCATACTAGCAGGGTCGATAAAGAAAGTACCAGTTTGGTAATGGGCTCAGTTCTTTTGTATACTTCTAACCTTGTCACACTCAATTTCCCTCTAGAAGAGATTGGCTCTGTACACATCTGGAGACGGATTTGAAAATGCCCAAAATATACAAGCGCAGGTATGATGGTGCCGTTAAGAAGGCTGCATTTCAACCAAGTGGTTTTGGGTTCAGTCCTACTGTGTGACACCTTAAGCAAGTGTCTTCTCAGATAGTCTCCAACTGACAACTGCTTTGTGAGCGAATTTGGTAGACGGAGACTTTGCAGAAAGCATGTGTGTGTGTATTAGGAAAATGAAAAACTCTTTTACGTTTCAAGGTATACGTTTCTACAGAAGGGAATAAAAGAAAATAAACAGAGCAAGAATGAGTATACATCTATATATAAATATATATATGTGTGTGGGGGGGGGTGTATGTGTGTGTGTGTGTGTGTGTATTTATATTCACATATATATATACATATATAAAGATAGCTGTAAATGTGCATATATGTGTGCATATGAATATTTATATATATATAAAGCAGTATATATGTGTGTATATGTATATGTGTGTGTATATGTATATGTGTGTGTATATGTATATGTGTGTGTATATGTTTATATATATGGGTAGGTGTGTGCATATATATGTGTGTATATATCTATATATATATATATGTGTGTGTGTATATATCTATATATATATATGTGTGTGTGTGTGTGTGTATTTGTATGTATGTACATATACGTATATATCAAGGCAAAAAATACCACCTTTTCAAAATTATTTCATCAAAATCCTTATCCTGTTTTCATTATTTTTATTTTTATTATTACTGTTATTGTTACTCTCAATAGCAGCATTATTGATTCTTTTTCTTCTCTGTCCTTTTATTCTCCTCCATCTCCTCTTCCTCCTTCTTGTTATCATCATATTTGTCATCATCTGTGTCATTTGTATTTTTTTATCATCATATCATTATTGTCATCGCCATTATAATTGTTGTTGTTGCTTCATCATCATCATCATCATCATTCTCTCTTTATTGCAAACGAACTTTACTCAATTTGAATTTTTTTTTCTTTTTTTTTTTGTTAAATTAATCGTCCTTACTCTATTTCAATCAACAATGAGAATCTTCATGAAAATGAAAGCAGTTCATTGCTTATTGTTAATGTTCTCTCACTAAATCACATCTTGACACATTCATCTTCAGATTGGAACCATTTACAGTAACACATCAAAGCCATCTGCTTTGTTATTAAACCATTCAAATATTTCTTTTTTCTTTTTTTTTACTCCATCACTCTATCTTTATATTTTTCCTTCTAGCTTTCTTTTTGCCATACTTACTCCACCCTTGCACTGATTCTTTCCATTTTGTTTTTCGTTCTTCTTTTTCTTATATTTGTCCAAGTGAAACCCGTTTTCCTTGATGGGAATCAAAATGAATACTGCACCATGTTGTTTCGGTTTATTTTCCAATGAATAATATCTGTTGCTTATTTCACCTGTCATTTTCGTAATAAATTAGTATGAATTTAATTAAACAGCTGTCAATCGGGTCTAGGAAGGTAATTTGTGTTGAACAGTAAATATCCAGAAAGCTGCCAAGATCATTTTCTCTGTCTTCAATACGAATTTTTGTAAATATTTCTGTAGCAAACAAGTAAATTCATTCATTTTTATAACTGTTAATAGATTTGAAGGGTGATTAATAATAAAAATGGTAAAGAGCCAGAGAAAATAGTTTAGAGTACTTTGTAGTGTTCTTCTATTTATGTACTGAGTTAGAATTCTTACTGAGGTTGACTTTTCCCCTTCATCTTTCCAGAGTTGATAAAATAAATTTCAGGTGCAGGTGTGGCTATGTGGTAAGAAAGTTGCTACCCAAACACATGGTTCTGGATTCAGAACCATGCATGGTACCTTGAGCAAGAGTCTTCTGCTATAGCCTTGGGCCAACCAAAAATTTGACAGTGGATTTTGTAGAGAGAAACTGAAAGAAACTTGTTGTATGTGTGTGTGTGTGTGTGTGTGTGTGTGTGTGTGTGTGTGTGTGTGTGTGCCTTTGTGCCTGTGTTTGTGTCTCCACCACCACCACTTGACAACTGGTGTTAGTGTGTTTGCATCCTCATAACTTAGCAGTTCGGCATAAGAGATCGATAGAATAAGTATCAGGCATAAAATTAAATACTGGGGTCGATTCATTTGACTTAAATTTCAAGGCAGTGCCCCAGCATGGCTGCTGTCTAATGACTGAAGTGAGTAAAAAATAAATTAAATATTGGATTGACTAAGTTGGTTGCTCCTTTCTCCCACCAAAACAAAATGTTAGAAATTATCATTATTAGAGACTTAAATTTTACTGGGACAATTTCGTAGGCTTGTAACTCAATACACTAAGAGGCTGGTCAACACTGCCCAATGTCTTTTAAATGAGCTCAGGTCAGGAGCAGACCAGACTTTCAGCTTGATAGCAAATTAATAAGCACATGTCAAGCAAAAGATGGCTTACATCTGGAATGTTATCAGATGCTCACCACTCTCTCCTCAAACATATATATATATATATATATATATATATCATCATCATCATCATCATCATTTAACATCCATTTTTCGTCCAACCCGTGCTAGCATGGGAAACGGACATTAAACGATGATGATGATAATGATATATATATATATATATATATATATATATATATATATATATATATATATATATTGATAGATAGATATATATACACACACACACATATATATATACATACACACACACACACAGATATATATATGATTAGCTTTTCAGTTTCCATTCACTAAATTCACTTATAAGTCTTTGGTTGGCCCAGGACAATAGTAGAAGACACTTGGACACTTGACCAAGATGCCACACATAGAGACTGAACCCAAGACCATATGGTTAGGAAGCAAATTTCTTAACCATACAACTATGTCTGTGCCTATAATGTTGGGTATGCCAGTCAAATACTGAGATCAGTATTATTGACTACATTCTCACACAGAATGTATGCCTTTATGACCATTTCAAAAAATCAAAATTGGGGCAACAGATGGTGAAATAGAACAGAGTGCATGACAAAATACCTTGAAATATTTAATCACATTTTTGTTACATACAATAGAATCAATATCAGATTAAAACAACCATCTGTGTATCATACTTAATGTAAACGCATCATTGAAAGGCAAATTTACTGCGGTATTTGTCTATCTCTTATAGACATGATGTATTTAAAACACAATATATATATACATAATGGAGGGTAACAGAAATCATCCAGAAGTGGCTTGCAAAGATGCAAATGCACTTCTGCTCCATTGGGCATTATCAATGCAATGTACTAAAAATTTTGTATTTATTTACATTCAGTGTTCAGAATCCTGCTGGATCAAATTTACTTTCATCACTTGAATTGAATTTATACTGAATTAGTGTATCAAATATAGTTTAGTGTTAAAGATATGTGCCTTGTTCTAACATAAGAAAAACTTTGATTATTATAAAATTATAATTTAAATATTTCCATATTGCTGGAATAATATATTTATTACTTTGATCTAGAAGAAATCCAGGTAAAATCGCTCAAATTTTTCATTACCGTCTTGCTTAAAATTTGAATCTTTTAACTGCTTCATTTTTAAAACACTTAAAAAGAAGTGGGTGTGTGTGGGTGTGGGTGTGGGTGTGGGTGTGTGTGTGTGCGTGTGTGTGTGTGTGTTCAGATCACAATTGTAGCACAAAGATAAACAATTATTAACTTTGGATTATGCAAGTCAGAAGAAAAATAAAGGTGAGTGAGAAAGCGAAAAAAGAGACAGAGACAGACAAATAATATATGCATAATTCTAAAGGTACAAAATATATTTCATCATGCATGTATGCATGTATGTGTATATCTATATGTATGAATACATTTATGCATGTTTGTATGAATACATGTAAGTATATATGTACATACATAAGAAGAGACAGGATGAAGAGAAAAGAGATAAAAGGAGATTATTGTTGAATATGCAGATATGTGTATGCTGATATGAAGGAGGGATGGGAGTGGGTATATGAGAACTTTACATATTGATATATATATACATATGAGTACGTGTGTGTATGTATACATATATATAACATATATGATATGTATACAAATTTATATGTATATATATATATATATATATATATATATATATATACACATATATATATTTATATATAAATGCACCAATATTGTTCTGTTTTAAATTTTTTTTATTGTAAAATTACATATAGGTTCTCCCCTATGCACGTTTTTCCTCAATAAATACATTCCAAAGCCAAGATGAAATACGATTTTAAAAATACATAAAACCTGATTTGACATTTATATTTGAATATGATTATTTTTTACATCTCAAAATATCTGGCTCATTATATGAAGAGAAAGATTTTACGTGTATACAGGATTCAACTGGTTGATAGACAAAGTATTTAACTCATTGAAATTCTTTGCAGTAAAAAACACAGACAAATGGCTTTATTGACATGCTTCTTTAGTCAGATGGAATTCATTTTTAAGAGATGAGGGGGTGGAAATAATCAATATATTTACTTTCCCCATGAGGAAATATTTCACTGCAAAATTTTCACTTCAGTAGAGTGTGTCTACATTTTAAAAGAAATTTCACAATATTTTTAAGCTGGTATATTTTTTATGGAGGATATTAGCTTTTGCTTTATTTGTTTACATATTTCACAGCTGATAGATTTTTGTATCATTTAGAAATTTCTTCAAAATCAATACATAACCAATAATTACATTATGAACTATGTATATCTATTATTGTTCTTAATTTGTTAATCATTGCATCACTGAACAAATAATATTCTGTTTGATCTAAACAATTCAATTTCTTCTTAGAACAATACATGCACTGAAAAGTTCTTGGCTTTAAGGGTATTGCAAAAGATCTGGTTGGAAGCCCAATCTTCCAACTTGTTTTACAGGGCTTAGAAAAACTGAAGGACCACTGTAATAAGTTTGTGAATCTGAGAGGTGAATATGTTGAATAAAATGATAATTAACTGATCCTCCTATATTTTCTTTTACAGAAACTTTTCAGTCTCCCCTCATACATATGCACATTTGTGTGCACATACACACACACACATACACACATATATGTTAGTGTTGACTGTTGGAAGAAAGCGTACATGATACCATAGTGAGAATTAATAATATTTTTATTTTGGTCAAGTTAATCTTGTGCTAATCTGAGACTCACCTCCAAGTACACAGGGTTTTCAGGTAAGTTATGATTTGTCTGAAGACTGTGTAGTCACAGATAAAACATGGAGTTGCAAGAAACTAACTCAACCAAATGTATAATATATATTAATTATTATTATTTATATAGCAAGTTATACACACGCTCTGGAAGAAAGAAAACTCTTGCCCTTCCATGTTCCATCGATTTCATTTTTAATCTCATTTTGAAAAGATCTCATCCAACACATTCTATCACACTCCTTAACTGCTAAAGAGACCAGTAGAATAAGTACTAGAAAAGACAAATACCTGCAAATAATTCTCAAGTATTTTTTAATTTTTTTATTTTCATGACACTCAAGCAAACATTCATCCCCATTCTATATTCAATCAATTCCATAATTTCCTTGTTCTATTTCTTTGTGTTCAGAAGTCAAACTCCACCCAAGTCAATCTTACTTTTCCTCCTTTGGAGTTCAATTAAAATTGTATCAACTCAGAGCAATGGATTAGTAGAACTCTAAGAAGGTGTTGTATGATTTATTCCAATCCCTTGAATTCTGAGTTCAAATCCAATAACAGCTTACCTATGTGGTTGACTTAATCCATTTCTTGATTTAACAACACCACCTGGCACTCTGGGTGCCTTTAGTAGATTTTTTTCTGGTTTTGAGGCTACCTTTTTACCCCTCTCCCACCAGTCTTGGAGACCCTTCAAACCTAACCCTAACCCTTCAAAAGGTAATGGACACTCTTTTCTCTCCCTATTATAAGATCAGAAAAAATGAATAAATAAAACAATTTAAATTCCAAGATTGTCTCCCCTGCCTTTCTTGACCAGATTCAAATGAGCTAATTATTGTTTCTTCTCAGTTTCAGTTTAATTTGAACTAATTAAGATTTCTTGGTTCACTGTATCATCATCATCATCATCATCATTGATTTATTGTCCACTTTTCCATATTTGCAGTGAATCTATTAGGTGGATGGAAACTGAAAGAAGCCCATTCTCTCTCTAAATATATATTATATATTCATGTGTGTGTGTGTGCGTACCCTTGTCTAGACGTCATTTGAAAGTTGTAAATGAGCATCATCATCATCATCATACAAGCAAGGTAGTATATTTCCAGTCTTACCATGAAAATCATGTCTAGCTATGAAGAACTATTACCTTACTTAGAAAAATGATGACGGTTGGGATAGGAAAGGCATCTGGTCATAGAAAACCATCTGATTCATTCATGCAAAGAAAAGTGGATGTGAAGTGATGAGGCTGATGATGATGTTGATGATGATGATGATGATGATGATGATATTGTTCTTGGGTAGTAGATTTAATCCCTCATTCAGTTTAATAACACCCCCTATCCCTTGGACTTCAGTCCGAGAATAACTCCCTTCCTTCTTTTCTTCTTCCCAATAATCTTGAAGACTCTAAAAAAGCTGATGATTGTACCCTTTTCCTATTACTATGCTATTAAAATTCAATTTTTGTAAAATCCTGCTGATGATGACTTTATATTCACCTGACAGGATATGATAAAACAAGTCACAGTAATAAACTGAGGTCAATTCAATTGATTATGACCTTTTGCTTTTTTTCTCATGTAAAAGAAATTAATATATTTAATGATACAATGGGCATATGGCATAGTGGTTAAGAGTGCAGGCTACTAACCCCAAGATTCCAAGTTCGATTCCAGGCAGTGACCTGAATAATAATAATAATAATAATAATTATAATAATAACAACAACAACATTGACAAATACCTTAGGAATGAGAACCCAAGTTCAAAATTTTCCCAAGACACCTGATGAAGGTGTATATCAGCTGAAACGTTGTGTTAACAAGATGAGGACAAATATCCGTCAATTGTAAATAATGTAAATAATGTATATATGATGATATTGAAATGAAGAACTCATGAGTATATGTGAAGCATTATCATACATTTACAAGTAATGTAAAGTAATGAAAGCCATTTAACCAAGCAGAATGCAGAGAAATGCAAATTTATTCAAAATTTCAAATTTTAAAATCCCTAAATTCAAAAATGAAACAAAACTGTGATGACATGTGCAGAAATGCATTGTGTAGCAAGACGGAAATTTAAATAACATTATACACTTCATAGACAAGAAATTTGTAATGTTTGTTGATTTGTGATCATGAGCACCTAATGGGTATAGCTTCATAAATGGAGAAATTACTATTATTTCTATTAAAAGGCCTTGCTTTAAAATGTTAGAAATGTTAACAACAGTATGATGTATTATTATTTATGAAATATGTGATATGTATTAAAAAAGGTTTTTTTAATGTAAAATACAGCTCCAAGAATTCAAGTAGTATTTCTAAATTTACGGAACAATCCAACTCATTCTATCATGAACATATGTAAAATCCTTTAAATTAACATTTTTTTTTTCTCTAAATTCTAAAAGATTAATAAAATAAAGTTTTGCAGATTTTAAAATTTATTTCACTAAAATAAAACAGGAGTGATAAAAATAAACCAAGTGAACACAGAAATGGATGGAAAAATTACAAAATATATAAATAACATGCTCATATAATGGATTATAAGTTAATTTAAAGATCTTGTCTTTAAAATAGCACAGCCTGTAAATTTCTCTATATAAAATACATACACATATACACACCACATATACATCCACATGTACATGCATACACATTCATATATTTAAATGCTACTAGAATAATCTTTGCAATTATTTTTAAACCTTCTCAAAAACCTTCTCAATAGCTTAGGAAATTTTGCAGTGTTGCAAGAGGAAAGTAATTTTACAGTTGAATGAATTTCAAGATTTTGTTCAAATCTAAACTTTCTGCCACAAAACCACTTTTTTTTAAGGGATTTCTTATGTAAATCGCATTTCAGAATTTTTTTTTTTTCCTTTCAGTATTTATTAATACAAATTTCTAGTATCTAATCCAAAAGATATTCTATTTCATTTTCCATATTTTTCTGCCCATTAAAAATGGCATCAGGACAGGAAGAGGACAGTATCTGATTGAAAATGATAAATAACTTTGACTGTGAGCTAAACATTTCTACTATCAACTGATATCTTGCACATGTAAATTCAATGATATTGCATTGTGGGAAGTGAGTCAGTGAAGTTAAGTTTTAAATTTTTAATGTTCATGTAATTTTCTAATGAAATATATTTCATGAAATATAATCTGCTACTATGACATATATATAATCAATAATTGTCCCTGATATAAATATGGTGTAAGTATGATGCTATGTGAATGAAAAAGTTTGTTTCACAACTATGGAACCTTGAGCAAGTGTCTTCTACAATAGTCACAGGTTGACCAAAATTCATCATGTGTGTGTGCA
This sequence comes from Octopus sinensis, assembly GCF_006345805.1. Taxonomy (NCBI): domain Eukaryota; kingdom Metazoa; phylum Mollusca; class Cephalopoda; order Octopoda; family Octopodidae; genus Octopus; species Octopus sinensis. Next base: position 49,082,037 of record NC_043002.1, on the reverse strand, counting down.
TGCACATGCATGTGTGTGTGTTTGTGTTGTGTGTGCATGCATTTGTGCTGTGTTTGTGTTGTGTGTGAGTATGTATGTGCACATGCACATACATGTGTGTGTTTGTGCGTGTGTACATGCATTTGTGTTGTGTGCATGTGTTTGTGTGTGTGTGTGCACACATTTGTGTTGTCTGTGTGTGTGCACATGTGCATGCATGGTGTAAGCATGCACTTTGCACTCCTATCTATTAGTAAAAATTTTAAACATCAAATGAAATCTGAGCCCTTCCCACCAGATATTTCAGATAAATATGCTGTGTAATATTTGTTTCAACCAAGTTGCACATTGCTGATAGTGAGGAAGACATTTCCTTGTCGCTCTGCCCTCATAAATGCATTGACCCAGTGATTTTCCTGTTGGAAACATGTAACCAATAGCACTACTGTTCTCCAAATGCAATAGATAATAAATTAAAGAATAAATAAAACAAATAATCTAAATTTGACTGGTGTGGTGCGACCCTCTCTTCGTCCAGCTGTTACATCTCAGAGAAAAGAATAGACAGTCTAAGAGGGTGGTTATGTCTGCTCACCACCACATAAGCACTTCAAACAATTAGTGAAAGCATAGTACATGCTACCAAGACATACTCACTCAAAAGTGATGGCTGGCTGTACTTATATATGAAAAAAAGTTATATACAAAATACCAACAACTCTCTGATATAGTTTTTTTTTTTCTTTCAAATCTATATAAGTGGAAATGTTCAATATCCCAGGATGTCCACTGAACCACCTCCCTACTATATTGGAACAGAGATCACTATCTGTAGCAATGAACTTATAAGGAGGAATGGTTCTTTCAGAACATCTCCCTCACTGTTCTTTGTGGGAACATGCATCATATAAGAATGTTTTATGTTTTACTTCATTTTACAAGTTATTTTCATCACCAAGTACATATTATCATTTTTAATATTTATGTATAATATTTTCCTATGTGCCTTATAATATACGCTCACTTATTCTCATGAAGTTGTTTCCTGATGAATATATTTTTCTGTTAGAGAAAACAAAGATTTTGCTTCATTTTCATTGGGCCATCCATTTAGCTTTTATGAGAGGGAGAAAATCTATTTCCATTATAGCAGTGATAATTAAAATTTATATTTAGCAATAATAATCAAAATTCATATTTAATCTGTTATGTGGAATCACATTTAATCTATTTCCTATTTATTTATCTATTTATTTATTGTAAAAGGAAGATTCAGTTATCATTTAACAGAGAAGTTCTCAACCATTTTTTCTTTATGGGCCCATTTACTATTGTAGTCACTGAATATTTATAAACTAGTTTGATAGAAACTTCTTTCAAAATTCCTATTTTGTTTTTCACATATTAACTTGTGTAGGCTGAACTATGTGAAATGGTAGAGAAAGAAAGGTGGTTGTTTCTTGCAATACATAGCAATACATACATCTAAAGCAAAATCTTTTCAGGGTCTCTTAAAACACTATAGCAGTCAATTTTACTATTTCATTGCATCCCTTAATCCTTTTTGCCCCTTGTGGAGCATAGGGCCTCAACAGTTGTTTTCCACTTTTTGCAGTATTGGTGTGTTTCTTGGCTGCATCCTATGTCAGGCCAGTGGTCCTGAGTTCATCCAAAATGCTCCACTTCCATGTCTGCTTCAGGTGTCCCCACTTACTTTTCCTCTGTGGATTCCAGTCAAGTGCTTGTTGTGTCACATTTGATGGTTCTCTCCACAAATGGAAAGAACCCTCAAATTTCATTGCATAGACCAAAAAAAAATCTTATATGGGTCCTCTGGGGCCATATGGACCCTGGTTGAGAACCACTGATTTAACATCATAAATAGTGGGTTCACTAATGCGTGATGGTAATCACTGTTATCTGTTGTGAATACAATGGCCAAATAAATACAATGAACTAGATGTATATCTCACTTAACCCTTTTGCTACTGACTCACCTGAGGCAACTCCTGGTTCTGTAACACATACGTTCAATTTTAAAGTGATCTAAATTAAACCTTACCATCGAAATTTCATGTTGATTTATGTTTAAAACACCAGCTTAAAATTGATAATTATTTTGCTAAGTTCTTCATTATTTCAAAATTAACTGAAACAAAGGCAGTGTATTTCAGTAAAACTATGGTAAGACAAGAGTTAACAGATTATGGTGGCATCTTAGAACTGAGAGAAAAGGCTTGAATGAAAAAGTTTCCTGTAAAACGTTTGCATTCATGGAAGTTTTTACTGTTTGTTGAGATCAGTGATTCTCAACCATTTTTTCCCTATGGATCCTCTTGATTTCTATTTAACTCTACTGGAAAGTCAAGTACAGTAGAATTATAATTCAGAACAAGTAAAGACATGAAATGTTGCTAAGCATTTTGCCTGACATGTAATGATTCTGCTAACTCACTACCTTAAAGATGACTAAAATACTAACAAGGAATATTTTGATAAAAAAAAGAACCAATCCACTTTTACTCTTACTTTTTTTCCATCAATGGGCAGCAGCCAGGCTGCAACACTACCTTGGATGGCAAGGTAATAGACATGCACACACACACACACACACACACACACACACACAGATACATATACACATGCACATGTATATTTAGAACAGACTTCTCACAGATTCTATCATAAAAGCTATGTGAACTAGTATTGTGTAAAAGCTTAGTTAAAATGAAATGAAATCGTTTTACTTAAACAAATAAAATGCATTAGTGAATGATTTCTTTGGCTAAAGCTATTTTATTCTCACTGTGTAGCAAAATGGTAACTTGGTGAGATGATAATTAAAGCAATAACTGCTTCACAAAAATTTTGGCTATATTTTAATTATCATCTAGAAATTTAGTCTAAATATAAACTATTGCTAATAACTATTCTGAAAACTGTATATTTCCTATTCCTTTAATTTTCTCATGTTTCTGCAGTTCATATTTGAAATGCCAAAACTATAGAATGAAATGGATAGAATACATTGGTTCAAATCATTTTCTCAATAATTTTGAACCCATTGCTGAAATGATTTCTTTTCATCACAGTATATTATAAAAGATGTTTGTAAAGAAGAGAATATTAGATTTGTTGACAGTGACCATCTCCTACCAGAGAGATGGTCCTTCAAAAATAACGGTGAATGACAATGTCTCTATTCTTAGGGAAATACATTACGTTTCATACCTGGAAATGTTAAACTAACAAATAAAGATTGACACAAATCAATGATGTTTTTATTCATCTGGAAGTAGCAAGGCAAGTGGATTAATTGCTAGTCTTTCCTTTAAATAATGTAACTGTAGTAAGAGGCTCGGGCAGGCATCTAACACTTCTGTCATGAAGAATAAATCCATGTCAAAGGTGGTATGTCTTTATAAAGACTCAATTACAACCAAGTGACACAAATGCTGCCAGGTCACTGGCTGCTAACTAAAGTACATTTAACAAAGAGGGTTCTGGTTTTGACATATTGGATCATGGCAATAAAGAAGGATATCAGAATCTATTATGAAACTTTTTACCGTCTCTTTACTTTTTCTAAAGGCTTCTAATGATGGAACTCAAATCCATTAAGCTCTCATATGAAAACTGAAGGGGCACATTTGTTTTTAATTTCCCGTAAATTATTGAATTTGTCTTCATTAAAAGGATTATATAGAGATGTACAAGAATGAATGCCATCATCATCATCATCATCATCATCTCATCATCATCATCATCCATGTTTTAATATCTGCTTTTCCATGCTTTTGTGACTTAGACAGAACTTGTGGTGTTAGACTTTCTACAACTGAGTGCCCTTCCTGTTGCCAATCCTCACTAGTTTCCAAATGAAATAATATTTCCAGATGATCAGATAGGTTTTCACAGATGATTAGAAATTAACGACACTCATTTACAACTATCACATGATATCAAGATGAAGAGGTACAAAGATACACACACACAACATATGTGCGTGCATGTATGTATGCGTGTGTCTATATATATACTTAATAATTAGGGTTCAGCAAAGATTTGCTTTACCACATACTGAAGTTTAGAAATAGCAGCCAAAAAGCCTTAGCTATTTCTTCTACTTTAAAAGGGGACTCCCAGAAAAACCAAAATACTTGAAAACAATCCACACAGGCAGAGAGGAAAAGTAACAAAAATCAATCAATATCTGGTCACCCATGTACGCGCGTTTCGGAATTAGATCGGTATAAAGAATATAGAATTATACTTTACCAACCATTTTCTTCATCAGCATGGGACTCCAACAATATTAAATATTGAAATATTAAATTTGAAGGTACTGGAATAATTGAACATATCTCTCCACCTAATGGTATCAGACAGATTGTATTCAGTGTTAGTACCGCCGAATTCAAAATATGAATGAGGTTCGTCACCTTCCCCTGCCCATCTGCATGTGCCGTCAAATAAAATTCTACAGAAAAATCTGTAGTTTGTTATCAGGGAGAAAATTCTATTATCAATGATAACAAAGGGTAAAACTAATTAATTAAGAAGTAATCAATAATTTCACCAAGTAGAATTCGGCATGAAAAAGGACCATTTCACGGTAAACTTAAGTAATACTTAATAATTAGGGTTCAGCGAAGATTTGCTTTACCACATACCGAAGTTTAGAAATAGCAGCCAAAATGCCTTAGCTATTTCTTCTACTTTAAAAAGGGACTCCTAGAAAAACCAAAATACTTGAAAACAATCCACACAGGCAGAGAGGAAAAGTAACAAAAATCAATCAATATCTGGTCACCCATGTACGTGCGTTTCAGAATTAGATCAGTATAAAGAATATAGAATTATACTTTACCAACCATTTTCTTCATCAGCATGAAAGTAGAAGAAATATCTAAGGCTTTTTGGCTGCTATTTCTAAACTTCGGTATGTGGTAAAGCAAATCTTTGCTGAACCCTAATTATTAAGTATTACTTAAGTTTACCATGAAATGGTCCTTTTTCATGCTGAATTCTACTTGGTGAAATTATTGATTACTTCTTAATTAATTAGTTTTACCCTTTGTAATTATTATAGATATATATATGTATGTATGTATTTATATAAGTATATGTGTGTGTGTGTGTGTGAATATATATATATATATATATATATATATATGTATCTATCTATCTCTCTCTCTCTATATATATAGGAGAATTCAGAAAAAAAACAAAAGACAAAGACATGTGGTGCAGACAACAAACAGATGTATTAGTTTAACACTCGGGAAGTGGAAAAGTCTTTAACATTTGAGCCTACACTCTTCCAAAGAAAGGAACACAGAAAGAAACAGGGAGAGAAAATAAAGAGAGAGAAAATAAAAGAAGGGCACCCTGTTGTAGAAAGTCTAACACCATATGTATATATCTATGTATATATGCATGTGTGTGTATTTATGTGTGCGTGTGTGTGTATTTTATTCTTTTATTCTCTTACTTGATTCAGTCATCTGACTGTGGCTATGCTGCAGCACCACCTTTAGTCAAACAAATCAACCTCAGGACTTATTTTTGTAAGCCTAGTACTTATTCTATTGGTCTCTTTTTGCCGAACCGCTAACTTACAAAGACGTAAACACACCAACATCAGTTGTCAAGCATTGTCGGAAGGACAAACACAGACACACACACACACACACACACACACACCACACACACACACACACACACACACACACACACACACACACACACACACACATGCACACACACACAAATATATACATATATATATATATTTTAAGTCCAACCCATGCTAGCATGGAAAACATATGTTAAACGATGATGATGATGATATACACAACAAACTTCTTTCAGTTTCCATCTACCAAATCCACTCACAAGGCTTTGGTTCGCCTGAGGCTATAGTAGAAGACAATTGCTCAAGACACCATACTGTGAGACTGAACCAGGCAAGCTTGTTACCACACAGCCACGCCTGCACATATATACATGACTGGCTTCTTTCAGTGTTCAAATCCACCCACAAAGCTTTGGTGGACCCTTGACTATAATACAAGACACTTGCCTTGTACTGAGTTTCTGTATAAGATAAACATGCACACACACACTCACATACACACATAAGGCCATGGCTAGCAAACCTTTGGTCATAGGTCTGCTTGATCCAGATTAACCTAGGTGCAAAACAACAAATACAAATAAAATATTTTGTACTATAATATATATTTATTAAATCTAGTAAATATAATTTAAAGTTGAGTTGCCCAAGGCAGGATTTGAACTCAGAAACTAGAAGACCAAACACATGATTCTACTATGTCAGCCACTTTCAAATTCACCAGCTGAAATTATATTTTGATACCATTTTATCTTATTCATCTGCTTTGGGAAGTAAATAATTGCAAATTCATTGCAAAGCAGCTCTTCTATGTATGAAAAATTCTTTTGCAGAAAACATGTTGTTGGTAGGCAAAAGAAGTTTAAGGAGTGAGTAAAAGCATCTTTAAAAGACCTGAACATGGTGCTTGGCACCTGGTAGCTGCTTTCCTCAAACCAAAACCACATGTACAGTCTAATTCATGCTGGAACCCTAATAGCCGAAAGCAAAAGAACTGCTTCTGCTGCTGCTAAAGAGGAGGAGGAGGTAAGTAAGAGGAAGAAGAGAAAGAGGAGAAAATGGAGGAAGAGCAGGAGGGGAGGAGAAGAAAAAGATGATGAGACAGCAGCAGCAGCAGCATTCACTTTGCAGACCTAAAGTAATACCTTATATGTAGGAAAGAATTCCTGGTTTAGATAAACCTCATCAGCCACCTCTCAATCTAACAGACCATACTAGACACACAAGCCAATCCTAAGTGTTGGTCATCTTCAGCAATGATGGAGAAACATCACATTTATCATTGGCTTTACATCATATGATGTTGCTTTGATGATAAGGCATCGGTCTGTAAAATGTCCATACTTTGAGGATGCTAATTAATCAAGCTAACTATGTGTGAAAGGAAAGTAAGAAGACATGGAGGTATGGAAAGAGAGGGGCAGAGAGAGAAAGAGAGATGAAGGGAGAGAGAGAGCGACGTGGGAGTCAGGATTGATTTAGGGAAAATAGGAAAGGTAAGATACAAAGATAGAGAAATTGAGAGACAACCATGACATAAAGAAAATGAGACATTTAGAGGACTGCAGAGTGGAATGAGAGGAAGGAAGGGCAGGAAAGATAGATGAAAAATATAGAGACTGCAAAGAAGAAAAAAGGAGAGAGAGTTGGGGGAAATAAGAGGTAGAAATTAAAAGGAAAAATAGGCTGGGGATAAGAGAGGAAGAGAAATTACAGATGAACATATAGATAATGAGAGAAAGACAAATAAAGAGAAAAAGGAAGAGAGAGAGAGAGAGAATTGTTTGAAGGAAAGAAGACAGAAGAGTATGTGAAGAGGATGAGAGAGATAGTGAGGAGAAGAGATTGAGAGAAATTGTGAAAGATATGTAGACTGAGAAATTGAGAGACAAATGTGACAGAAGTTGAATGAGAGAGAGAGAGAGAGCAAGAGTAAGAGGAAGGACTATGGAGTGAAAAGAGAGAAAGTACAAGAGAGATAGAAAAACAGAGAGAGAGTGGATGAGTAAGAGAAGAAATAAGAAGATAATAACAACCTAAATAAATGTCATAAACAAGGAAAAAAAGACATCCAACTTCTATAACCATACTCATTTTGTTGTCAAGCTGAGCTATATCACCTTGCTCCTCCTTTCTCATTCTCATTCCTCCACCTACACCTCCTCTTTTCCTTTTCCCCCATCCTATTCCTCCTCCTCCTCATCATCATCATCATCATTGTCATCATCAATAACAACATTCTTTAATGAGTTTTTAATTTTTTTTTATTTCACAATACTAATGGCAATATTCTTATTGTTATTGTTGTCATTGCTGTTCTATTGGTTAGCTCTGTAACAAATGATCAACAATGTTCCAGCCATGACAGTCCAATCAAATTTTAAGACAGTAAACATGGGGTGATTTAAGGAAAATTTAGCTGCTGTTTCTAGGAGATGGAGTGACCAACCAAATCCATCCTCTTTGTCTGTACATCCAAAGGTATTACTTAGATACATTATTTATATACAGTCTGTCCATTGTGTCCTTCCTTTTCCAATACAGTAGGTTATGATTTGAGGGAGAATTAACTGTTATTTCTATTTCTAGTACATTAGCTTGTGGCAAGATTGATTAATCATATATCTTTTATCTTTAACCTTTTTCAATCACTGGACTACCTTGAAAGATTTTAGCTGAACAAATTGATGCAGTACTTAATTTTTAAGCCTGGTACCTGTTCTATGTGATTCTTTTCCTGGACCATTAAGTTACAAGGATACAAAACAAAATCCAACACCAATTGTCAAGTGGGGGGGGGGACAAACATGAACAGAGACACACATAGATACAAAACATATATTACATATATATATTTATATATACAACTTATAAACAAAGGCAATAGAAAAATTATTTCAATGCTAATATACTGAGAACAGACTTTAAATCATCAATTTCAACATTTATAATATACATTCACTATAGATACACTTCATGCTGAAATCGAGGAAAGCAAGCTAACAGAATTTTTTTAAAAGTTCGTTATTTCTATATTGAATCAATTTCAGGATTAATCTTTAGAAAATACAATAAGAAATAAATGAAATACTTACACACACCCATGGAAAAAAGCAAAAGCAAGAGTCATGTGTACACATAAGTACCCCAGTTATATCTAAATGTAAAATCCTAAGGTGCAATAGGTAAATTGTTGCTATTTTATATTTTTAATTTTGCACATGTACATAGTTTGTTTTTGAATTTGTCAACTACACAGCATAGTAGGAGCAGCTGGGCACTGTCTGTGAGAAAAACAGCACCATGACAGAATTCACTCTGCCACAAATTTGGAAATGACATGCTGTACTGCTTGGCATTGATGCCAGAAGATCCAATACAAACATTTCAGAGTTTTAGATATCAATCTCAGGGTAGTGCAATCTAAGGACATGTACTAAGAGTGATAAAAATCAAACATCCAGTCAACGTCATGGTGTTTGAAGTGATCACTAGTGACAGCCATGTTGTACCTCCATTCATCTCTTCACATGGCCTCAGACTCAACACAGAGACCTACATCAAGTGCCTGGAGGAAGTAGTGTTGCCTGGGTCAAGAGGGCAGCTGCTGGAAGACACTATGTTTGGCAACAAGACTCTACACCATGCTACACAAGCAGGAGAATCTAGTCATGGCTGTCAGACGATTTCTGTCACCACATCATCCCTAACATCTGGCCATCTAACTCCACAGACTGCAACCCTCTTCATTATTATGTGTGGGGCACAGTTGAACAAGACACCAACAAAACTCCTTGTAACAGCAAAGATGAACTGAAGGCAAAGATTATCGCAGCATTCACCAATTTAAACAAGGAGACCATCCAGAAGATTTGCAGGAGATTGCAAATTCGTCTGGAAGCCATGACTGAAGCCAATGGCGATTTTATTGAATAAATTTACTCTTTAGTATTTCGAGATATTTTATGTAATTTTGGTAAATATATCTGTTAAAATGAGATGTCAGCGTTATTTTCATTTTTGTGCAATTTAGTCAAGAGTTTGTTCATTGCAACTTGTATATGTATGTACATATATGTAAATAACTATATGTACATATGTATGTACATACATATGAATATATGTATATATATTTATATATACATGTATATGTATGTATATATGTATGTATATATATATATATATATATATATATATATATATATAATTGTTAAAGAGGACAACAAACGTTAAGGCATACCAGCCATCTCAAATCATATACATTATTATTATTGGGAAAAAAATTCTAAGTCTTATAGGTGCTTCTGGGATACCCCAGAGTATGGGATATTCCATCATCATTTAGATCACCTGTGAATTAAATCCTCATACATATGAGTGAATTTTGGCCCACCATGTATGTTCTGAGCTAACCCATGCTAACATGAAGAAACCAATGTAAAACCAATGAATGAACAAGTATATGATACGGTGGCATAGCATGAGCTGCCAGCACCTGGTGCAAGGCAAATATTGTGAGGAATGCATGCAATTTTATATCTACTTTATCAGTTCTTTCTTTTTTTTTCATTTTTGGAATTTTGTGCCCAGAGCAACCACACATGTTGCCCTACCAATGCTACACTGCTGACAAGATAAGCAGCAGTTTTCTATATTTTTTCTGAATTTTTTAACTTTAAGTCACAGATTTTCTTTTGCTTTCCTTTTAAATTTCCTATATGAAGTGTGCCATTAATAAGTTATTTATTCTCCGGTGTTACAAATGTCTTTTTTTTAATTTCGACCCCAGTGCACCTCAAAGTCAAAAAGAGGTTGAGAGTCACAGCTCAGGGACTTTTACCAAATCATCACTGCAAATGGAATGAGGTGCCTCAGCATAATCACTAAACCTATCGACAACATCATTATCATCATTTTAAAGTCCACTTTCCATGCTTGCATGTGGCAAAGGGTGCTTATTGAGTTAGATCTTCTATGACTGGATGGCCTTCCTGTTACCAAACTTTTCCAATTTTTAAACAAGGTAATAGTTCCCCCATGGTTAGACATGTTTTCATGGAATACTGGAAATGAATGACACACATACATTTACAACAATCCTGCAAATCCAAGATAGGGAGACACAAATATACACACACTTGCTCAGAAACACACACATACATATTTTGATTAGACATTGTGATACTAATAACCTGATGTACAACTCAGTATATGTATGCCTCTGAATGAAGAGTTAGTCGAGTACAGAGTGGTAATAAGAAAAGAGATGACAAATGAATAAATAATTATATTATGAACTTCATTAGCTTACAGCTGTTTCCACTATAAGATGTGGTAGATGCATAGTTGAGTGCCTGAGTAATACTTTGCAGTTTCATCAGAGCTTCAAATATGAAGTGCAATTTATTCAGGAAATCAAATACATTTAAATGTTTATCCTAAACAACTCTGAATATTCCTTATCATTCAATGTGGTTAGCCAGCTCTGGACCATAACAGAGTGTGAACAAGGTACTTACTCATATCTAAAATCCCTACTCCTTTATGTTTTTAGATTGTGTGTGTGTGTGTGTGTGTGTGTGTGTGTGTGTGTGTGTGTGTGTGTGTGAAGGTGCAGAGTCTAGTGATTAGGCTGTTGCCGTCATGATTGCTAGATCATGGGTTTGATTCCTAGATAGGCAATGCATTGTGTTCTTAATCAAAACACATTTCATATTGCTCAAGTCCCCCTTTCGATCAGCAGGGAATATTGGCCTACTCATCTAGCCAGCAGGGTGGTGTCTTTGAAAGGCTGGAACAATGAAACATGCATTTTGACCAGCAATGTGTAACAGCATGTGATAGTTTGGTTGGTCATGTGATCACATGATATATATATATATATATATAAAGAGTGTATATATATATATTGGATAATGTGATTTGAGTGTCTTGCCTTGTGCCTAGGAAAAGAACAGGATAGTTTGAGCGGGAAAGATATAGAGCTGCACAGATATAAGTCTGTCAACAACAAATGGCCAGTAATAATAACCTTTCTTACATTGGTTTAATGCCAGCCTAATTTTAAAAGAATTTTGTGGTTGATTGAATTATTTCCAGAACAGGACATAAATCAATTAGCAGAATTGTTACAACAACAAAACATCTGATTTTTCTACTGGCTCTTAGCAGTTTCAGTTCAAATCACACCAAGACTAACTTTGCATTTCATCGTTCCAAATTCAATAAATATAGTGCCAGTCATGAACTGGAATTAGATCCTGCTCTTTCCCTTTTTCTTTTTTCCACTCTATCAACCTGTCAGTCTGTCTGACTGCCTATCTATCTATCTATCTATCTATCTATCTATCTATCTATCTATCTATCTATCTATCTATCTATCTATCTATCTATCTATCTACATAAATAGCTAGATAGGTGTTGGTGTAGCTCAGAAGCTTGTTTCTCAGTCATGTGGTCCTGGGTCCAATCCCACTATCCAGTATCTTAGACATGTATCTTCTACCAAAGCCTTTTGATGGATGGAAATCGAAAGACCACATATGTATGTATGTACGTACGTATGTATGTATGTCTGTGTGTGTGTGTATTTACCCTTATCTAAAATTACATGATGGTTGTAAAATGAACATCATTGTCATATGAGCAAGATTGTTCATTTCCAGCTTTCTGTGAAGAACATGTCTGGCCATGGAGAAAGATAGATAGATAGATGGATGAATGAATGGTTAACTGATTAGATAGATAGATAGATAGATAGATAGATAGATAGATAGATAGATAGACAGACACACAGACACACAAACAGATGCATTTGTATATGAGAGATTGAACCCACTCAAGTTGATTTCGGTAATACATTCAGACCATCTCTCTGACCATCCATTTAAAATTACCCCCAAAGCTAATCCAACATTGAGTAGGAAGAGGTCAAAGCAATGGAAGGCAAACACAGCTTCAAGTTGCTAGAAACAGCAGTCAAATGAAAAGACAAATTGGTCGATGTAGTATACATCATGCAAAACGACAGGATGGTCACGGCTAGATTTCCTGTCATCATAAGTCTGTCCACTTAGACTTGAACTGGTACTAAACAACAACAACAACTACTACTACTACTACAAATCAATATTAGATGTTACTGCTGTGTCAGAGAGCAGTAGCACTTCCATTTTGTTGTCAAACTTACAACTCCCTCATCATTATCAGCCCTCATCATTATCAGCCTCATCAACTGTTACCAGTCCCATCATCCTAATCATCGTCAGCAGCAGCAGTAGCAGTAGCAGTAGCAATCACAGTGGCAGCAGAAACTGGACAGAGTGCAGCAGCAGCAGTGTTTAATGAATATTTTCGTTTATGTTTGTTGTTGTCTTTAGCTTTATTTATGTGTGTGTATGTATGTGTGTGTGTTTTCTTTTCTGAGCTGCTGGTGGCAGAATTACATATATAAACTATATCAGTCAGTCATCATGACCTTAATGCCAACCATTAAACAAGCATATTTAGGTGATTCTTGCACTGAAATTGTAGAGAGTTGAAAAGCAAGGGGGGAGGAAGGCATATAAAAACACATACACACGCTCAATAAAACAAGCATATGTGTGAAAACATACACACAAACACACACACGCATGCACACATACACATATGTAGACGCAGGCATGCTTTGGCCTAATAGCTAAACAGATTTAATGATAGCAATTTTGTACAACAAACTTGAACCCTGTGTTTGTATGATGGACGGTAGAGTAGTGACAGAGAAGGTGAGGTCAATTACAAGACTTGCTCTAAATATGTCATTGAAATTGCTAATAGCGAAAGTCAAAGACTGCGTTAGATGGTTCAGGTTACATCAGAACACCATGAAGCTGTCTATCATCTCATTAAACAATATATGTGAATGGGAGATGGGGGGTATGTGTGAGTTTGTGTGTGTGTTTGTGTGTGTATGTTTGTCTGTGTGTGGCTTGTATATGAGTGTGTATAAATGTGTTTATAAATACATGTGTGTATACATACATGCATTCACACACACAAATATATATATATATATATGAAAGCATGTATGTATACATATGTATGTATATATGTGTGTGTATGCATGTGTATATATATGTGTGTGTGTGTGTATATATATATAATATATATATATGTGTGTGTGTATGTATATGAAAACTTATATATGTATGTATATATATATATATATATATGTATGTATGTATGTGAAAACTTATGTATGTATATATGTATGTATGTGTGTGTGTGTGCATGTGTGTGTGTGTACATGTGTGTGTGTATATGTTATTTTTTACTTCACTCAGTCATTGAATTATGGCCATGTTGGGGTACCACCTTGTACAGTTTTAGTGAAACAAATCAACCAGAGTACACTTATTCTATTAGCTTCTTTTGCTAAATCTCTGAATTATTGGATGTGAACAAACCAACACCGGTTGTCAAGCAGTGGGGGAGGAACTAACAGAGGTACAAAGACACACACACACACACACATATATATATATATATATATATATATATATACATGTGTGTCTTACACACAAACGTGTGTGTGTGTATGTGTGTGTGTTCACAAGACTGAGTGTGTATTCTCTTTGTCTTGTGTGCTGATTATAAACAAAGTACCAATCACACAAATAGTGACATTCTTTACAAAATCACGTCCAAGCTGTGCATTGTTTTATAGACTAACAGAAATATTACTTTGGTTGGAAACAGGTGAGGATTGGTGACTGGAAAAGCATCCAACAATAGAAAAGCTTGCCTTAACATCTTGTTTGACTTAGTCAAGCATGGAAAAATAGATATTAAGAACATGCAGAATATCATAAAGAGATCTAGGCCTCATATTAAGTTGTCAATATTAGATCTAAGGATTACACTGACGTACTACACTCAAGATCAGAGATTTTTACAAGATCTATGCATCTTGATAAGTTTCTGATATCAAACTGGATGATGCTCCCTCACTGATTTAGACATATAGTTTAACACTTTAGTCTCTCACATTTGTTTATCCCACTAGTCAGAGTTGTTTAAATGTAAGCACACATTAACAATATTCTCTTTGTATTGATTGAAGGGACCATTGTTCTTTTCCCTTAAAGTGTTTGCTAATATTTTCTTCATTTTTTCCTTGTAATTTTTCTTCTTTTTGTTTCTTTCTTGTAACTTTTTTCCCCCTCTACCTTTCCTCATAGAATAGCCATGCTTTTTGAGCCAGAATGATTGCTAGATTGTGCATATTTTGTATACTACTAAAACTGTGTGATTGCTTGCTTGCTTGCTAGCATGCATGTGTACGTGCTTGCATGCATGCTTGTCTGTAATTTTATACACCCAAACCGGCACATAATAGGAAGATACTCTCATTGTAAGAAACCCCTGAAATGTGAATACAAACAGAATAAATCAAGTTTTGTGTAAATCAGACCATGGATTTCTGAGATATGCGGTTTTTTGGGGTTTGCTTCCATGAATTTAAGCAGTGAAACCTGGAGTTATTGCCCTCTACTGTGAATACCTTTATAAATAGCCAAACTGGCACATAATGAGAAAATACTCTGAAAGTATGGTAATATTGAAATGTGAATACATACGGAATAAAACAAGTTTCGCACAAATTGGACCATGGGTTCCTGAGATTTGTGGGGTTTTTTCAGGTACCTTGAGCTATTGGTGACCAATGGGTCACAGGTAGTTTAATACACAATAAAACTGTGATTACTGCTCTATTCAAGCCTGAAACTTAACATAACTCAAGTATAGCACTTGTATTCTTTAAATGATATTTATCTCTTTATCTCTCACTGGATTGAGTACTTTTTTTGCTGAACTTATCAGCAAATGAACAGTACACTATATATGCATTTTATGTTTATATGTGTGTATGTAAAAAGGCTTATATAAACGTCTATCTATCCATCTAGCAATACATCGCTCACAATATGCACCCAACAGGTAATATAATGTAATGTTCAAAGAATGATGACAGGCCAATTGCACATATGTTTGAACTCTTTGAGTATAACCATTTGCTTATTGAGAAATTTCTTAAGTTCAGAGGTGATTTCATTTTTTTACGAACAGGTTGACATTTTGGCCATTTATATTCTGAAGTATAGGATGGGCTAAAAAAAAAATACTCAAAGCGTAATTTTCAATTTGCTTGGTTCAAATTAGTGCTATTGTTATTTCTATTAAGTGACACAAGTTCCTTTCGTGAAGGTCAGAGGTTGGAATTTACTGGTCTATGTTGAATCTTACTTGTCTATATTGAATCTTACTTGTCTATGTTGAATCTTACTTGTCTATGTTGAATCTTACTTATCTATGTTGAATCTTACTTGTCTATGTTGAATCCTACTTGTCTATGTTGGATCTTACTTGTCTATGTTGTATATTAGATTTCATTGGGCCATTTATATGAAGCCTTCCTCTTAATGTTTTTTGTCACAGTGTTTATAATCAGTTAGCTGTCATGATGCAGGTAAGCAAGAGAACTGAAAAATCAGTTGGTTTGCTGAATTTGTGTAATTATTTTAACTCCTTAGCATTTAAACCAGCCTTAACTAGTCAAAGTATTCTACCTGTTTTATAATCAAACTGGTCAGATCCAGCCTCTCACACCTACCATACAATGTTAGTCTTAAAATAAACCACATAATTGAAATATCAAAGCTACAAGATAATGCAGGATAAATTCAAAGTATGTGAATAAACAAACATTATATTTGATAATGTAATCTTAATGCTAAAGGGTTAATAAACCACTCCATGTGAACTATTGCAAACACCTTGATTCTCATCAAACACACATCAGTACAAGCACACATACAAGCACATGAACACACACACACACATGTGCGCATTAGTACAAACATATACACATAGGTGTAGGAGTGGTAAGTAGCTTGCTTATGAACTACATAGTTCCGGGTTCAGTCCCACTGTGTGGCACCTTGGGCAAGTGTCTTCTACTATCGCCTCAGGCCAACCAAAGCCTTTTCAGTGGATTTGGTAGACGGAAACCGAAAGAAGCCCATCATATCTATATATATGTGTGTGTGTGTGTGGGTGTGTGTGTGTGTGTGTGTGTGTGTTTGTGTGTCTGTGTATGTTTGTGTGTCTGTGTTTGTCCCCCTAACATCGCTTGACAACCGATGCTGGTGTGTTTATGTCCCCGTAACTTAGCAGTTTGACAAAAGAGACCAATAGAATAAGAACTAAGCTTACAAAGAATAAGTCCTGTGCTCAACTAAAGGCGGTGCTCCAGCATGGCTACAGTCAAAATGACTGAAACAAGTAAAAGAATAAAAGAAATAAAGAAAAAAGAACATGCACACATAGTATATGTATACAATAAAGTTCTGTGATATTCACAATTCTTTTTAGGAGGTTAGTTAAAAGTTTGTACAAATTATTGGCTAGCTAATTGAAATATGCACATTGCTTGCATTGAAGTTGAAAACAACAGAGGCCAACACCAACATATTTAATATCTGCTTTAATCTACTTATGTATATCAGTAAGAATCTCTTCCAATGTTAATAAGAAAAATTCAGTTGGAAAAGTTAGGAAAACAAAGCTTGTAACTCTCACATGCTTCCCAAAATTTGAATAATATTGCATTTGAACTGAGGTTAAAAACAAAATACTGGTGATTGTGAATATTACACAAGTTCATCAGCAATTCATGACATTAAGAAACAAAAGGACAGTTTAATGCAATTTATGATTGATTTTTTGTGATTGCAATTTGACAAAGGTTGACATGAAGCAAAAATCAAAAAGTCAAAATACAAAAAAAAAAAAAAAAAAAAAAAACAGAGAAAATCAAGATTTCAGAACCAGATATGTTTAGTTGATTTGGTGCAAAATAATCCAAAGGATAGTATGAGGGTTTCAGAGCCAATGGCTACTAAAAACAGTAATTACTTGCAGACAACTTACAACACAGAGACTATATGGCTGAGTAGTTAAGAAGTTTGCTTTGCAACAATGTAGTTTCAAGCTCAATCTCTCTGTATGGCACCTTAACAGGTATTTTCTACAACAGCCCCATGTCAACTAAAACCTCATGAGTGTTTTTGTTGGATGGAAACTGAAAGAAGTTCATTGTGTATGCAATGTGTGTGCATGGGTATCTGTGTATTTGTGTCTCCTTGTCTTGACATTATGTGATAGCTGTAAAAGTGCATCACCATCATTAAAGCAGTGTTTTTTACTTCCAATATTCCATGAAAACATGTCCAAACATGGTAAAATATTTCGCTTAGAAACTGGTGAGTGTTTGCAACAGGAAGAGCATCTAGTCATAGAAAATCTGCTTCAACAAATTCCATTTGACCCAGGCAAGCATGAAAAAGTGGACATTAAAAATAATGATGATAAGTATAAATTTAGACAGACAATTCCTATATGATTAGTCAACTGTTCACAAGCTCTGTTCAGATTTATTGCAGTTAACCTTTAGCACATGGTAGGTGCATCATGTCACTGTATGAGTTTTCTCCCCTGTAGTAACAAGGCAGTGGTAGGAGAAACAATTCTAGAGAAAATGCAGTGTTGTAAAAGTTAATGTGCTCTGTCTCTTAACAAAATACACAAATCTAGTTACTTCACTTTGGTTCCATTCTACTTTACATATGCGGTGACATTTTTGAAAAACTACCCCCAATCCATGATAGTGTTAAAAAAAAAAGATGTTTAGCCTCAAAAGAAACTTACGAATGTCTACTTTTGAAAATTGGCATAAAATTATTTGTTTTGCTATAGAAATCCATGTATATTTCCATCAGGATGTATACCTGCTTCAGAGTTTGGAAATTATCAAGGGAGTTTGTTGCCACTAAAAGACTGCTTTAGAAGAAAGGAAATGGCAGGAAATCAGAGAATCTGTAGTATCAGAATGAGCTGAAACTAATCAATACATTGTGTATGTATGTGTAGATTATGTGTGGCTTAACATTGTGTGTTTATATGTAGCAGGGGATGCATGTTGTTTGACATTGTCTATTACAGATGACAAGATGACGCTGTAAGAGAAATTGTGTCAACAAAGAAGTATATCTTGGGTTCTGAAATGAAAACCTGAACAAAGCTGCTGAAGTCTAAGTAGAAATATGCTATGTGAAACAAACATACATATACACACACAAAAAAGAAGAAAAATAATAATAATAATAATGTATTTAGCATCAAGCTCTTTTTTTTTCTTCTTTTTCTGTAAAAGATAAAAAAGTAAAAAGAGTAATCTCTTAGACATTTGAACTGCTTCTAATCAGACATGCATCAGTACATTTGTCATTTATTGATGGAGAAAACATCTTGGATGTAATGTGTAAAAATTAGGGACCATCATCAACAATATATATTAATAAAATCGTTGCCAAGGTATGTGAGAAAAAAAATTTGGTTTTTTCATGCTTTACATACATATCACCAGATTTAGTTAGCTGCTTTTAAACTTGGATTTCAGCTATCTTTATACCGATTCTGGATAGTGAGTCATAAAAGATATATTTTATTTTGTCACTTTGCCTCAACTACATAAGGTGTTCTCTATATAGCTGTTACTTTCAATTTTGTTTTCCAATCAATCAAACTTAACTATTTCTTCTGCATAGATTTATCAGATTTTCTAATTCCACCAAGTATCAGTATTGTTTCAAAACCAGAGAAAAAGAAAAGCAAAAGAAAAATGACCCATTGATTTTTCTGTTTTTTATGATTTTTCTTCAGAAAATCTCTTTTAGACCATGTAGACATTATATGTCGACATATGTCTATGTCTCTCTCGGCTTAATCCATAACACTTCATCAACTTGTCTGGTGAATAAATTTTAATTTCTGCCTTCATCACAAGTTAACAAATTTTTAGGCATAGCTAAATGACATGATGAGATATTCATTCCGTTTTTGGAAGCTTTAGATATGATGTATGTTAAAGTAGATTAGTTTCAGGTGAGAACTGAAACCAAGTGTCTTGCACTTTATCTAACTCAGATATTTATACTGGGTTTAAAACAGGTTTGAATATCAAAAGGTTTAACCTTTTACAGACAAGTTGGTAGCAAAAGAATTAACCCTCCTAATACTAAACCATCTGAAACTGACCTTGGTTCTATAATATGAATTCTCTATTTTAAAGAAATCTAAAGTAACATTTTCCATAAAATTTAATAATGACAAATTTATTTTAATAAAATCCTCATTTTTTTAATAAAATTAATCGAAAGAAAGGTAGCATATTGCAATATAAATATAATAATATAAAAAGCAACAAATTTTAGCAGCATATGTGAAGGAAACTGGTTCCAACTAGAAACTGAATCATAGACTTTGCTCACTTAGAGTTTAAGTAACTTAACCATATTGTTACATGCATAAAGGTGAAATGAAGAGTGGATGTAAGTTGGCATTTTTCTTCTATGGCACTAACTATTTGAGAAAATAATATTTATTTGCTTAGGTGATAATGTTCTATAATATCATCTTCTCATGGTAATATTATATGGTTGATTTGGCCAAATGAGAAGTATTAATTTCTATTGAAGATTTGCTATGATCACTCGAGAGCATGGTTGTAATTTGTTTGCATTCAATCTATTTGTCCTGAGCAAATACATTAAACCTGAATTAACATACAATAATATATTTCCTCTGTTAAAGAAATGACAAAATTACTCAAGCATGTCTCAATGAATGGGGTACAAGTATTTAACCTGTTTTCCTGCTGTCTTCTGAATATTTGTTGTTTTAAGCAAATGTATGTGTGGTTAAGAAGCTTGCTTTGCAAGCACATGATTCTGGGTTCAGTTTCACACTGCAGCACCTTGGGCAAGTGTCTTCAAGCACTGGACCAACCAATATCTTATGAGAGAATTTGATTGACAGGAACTGTATAGAATCCTGATTTGTTTGTTTGTTTGTTTGTTTGTTTGTTTGTTTGTATGTATGTATGTATGTAGTATGTATGTATGTATGCATGCATACATGTATGCATGCATGCATGTATGTGTGAATGTGCATATGTATGTAGGCATGTATGTGTGTGTGTTTGTGTACATGCACATGTGTGTGTTTGTCTTTGGCCCAAGTCACTGTTTGACAACCAGTTCTGGTTGGTTTTGGACCTTGTAGCTTAGTAGTTTGTCATAGGAGACCAAAAGAATAAATAGCAGACTTAAGAATAAGTCCTGGGTCAATTTGCCTGATTAAACTCTTTAAGACAGTGCTCCAATATGGCTGCAGTCCAATCACTGAAACAAGTAAAAGGTAAAAGATAATACAACTACATATTCTTCAACCACTTAAAACGTTACAATAGCAAGAATGTTGATGATGCATCTGCAACAATGAGGTGGTTTTCTAATGTTCAGAAGTTTCTAAATATTTACTTAGGTATTTTTTTTTCTGTTGAGTCAAAAGAGTATTGGAAAGAATGCCTTGTGGTACTTGATCCCACTCTATGGGCTCTGTATTCATATCACATTAAGATCATTGTTTTTCATTTTTACAGCATTGATAAAGTTATAAGAATCCAGAATAGTGAATTGACATAAATGTAAGATTGCTGGATCAAATACCATGTAGTATTTCTGACAGCTTTTTTTGTTTTTCTGAACCCAAACCTATCATGACTCATTTAGATGTAAGACTTACTTCTAATTTAGCACTTTGGGTGTCTTCAGTAGGATCTACTCTGTTGCAAGCTTACAATATAGGTTTCGAGGTTGAAATTATTTTTTTCTCTCTCTCCTACCAATTACAGAAGTTCTGCAAATAAAGTTTACACAAATTACATTTACCTACTATAAATAGTGCCAATAAAATTTCATATCATGAAGATGAGCATGTGAAAGTCTTGTAATATTGGTTTCCAATTTTGGCACAAGGTCAACAATTTCTGGGGAGGGAATAAGTCAACTACATTTGACCCCAGTACTCAGCTGGTACTTATTTATCAACCCCAAAAGGATAAAAACAAAATTGATCTCAGCAGAGTTTGAACTCTGAACACAAAGACAGTTGAAATGCCATTAAGCATATTGTGTGTGTGTACAGAAATATACACACACACAGATATATATATATATACATAGGCGCGGGCATGGCTGTGTGGTTAGGGAGCTTGCTTCCTAGCTACATGGTTTCGGGTTCAGTCCCACTGCGTGGCACTTTGGGTAGGTGTCTTCCACTATAACCCCGAGCCGACCGGAGCTTTGTGATTGGATTCGGTAGGCAGAAGTTACTGCCGTGTGTGTATATGTGCGTGTAGGTGCTTGTGCCTCTCTGAAAGAGAGAGAGAGGGATATATATATATGTATGTATATGTATGTATGTATATGTATATGTAATATGTATATGTGTATATATATTTAATATGCAAATATACATTTATATACATATATACATGTGTGCATATGTATCGTGGTATGTTTTTTTATAGTATATGTAAATCTATCATACAAATGAGAAGACAAGGTGTTTACATTCCCATTTCAAAAACTACTGAGAAGATAAAAATTTTTTATGATGGACTATGCATGTCATAATATGATCGAGTCCAAATCATAAGCATTGCTGATAGTAGCTTCATAAAGAGCACAAATTCCCCACCCATTCTCCTTTCCTTTCCAGATTTTTACCACTTCCACATTAAATGGCTCCTGATCAATGCTGCCTTCCTACAGCACATTTGTATTTGTCAAAGGCACTGGAATTACTGTTCTCAGCTACACTCTTTGCTCATCTATTTTCCAGCTAAACATCGAAGTTTCAACATATTGATTTAATCACAGACGACTGCAAGTAACTGTAGTCCACCTTGATGAACAAGCCTCTTCACTTTGCTTCCAACATAATCATTTCCATCTCACCTAATCACTCAGACTATGTCAGCAGGCTCTGCAAGTAATTAATTAGCTAGCTACAAAATAAAAAAAAAATTCTTCTGATCAAGAGCTTGTTCTAAATAGGAGTGGGAAGTAGATGATAAGACAAAGGAAGATGACTAAGGAGAATAGGAGGGAAAAAAATGCAATCTTTAGATAAAGTAATGATACAAGGCAAAAAAACCCCCCAGAAAATAAGAAAAAATGGAACGAAAAATAGTGTCTGTTCTTGGCTGGTTGTGCATTTATAAAAGATGTTAAAACTGTTAATGCAGCTGTTGGAAGAAGAGTTTAGAGCAGTAACATACACTGTAGTTAAAGAGAAGAGTAAAAGAGAGGTAAACTCAGTTGTTATCTGTCAAATTTGCAACTGTTACATTCTAACTTCTTCTTTCTTCAGCTCATGAATATAGTCAAGAAACAATGCAACATAATAGCATGGTTGGTGGTGGAAAAACTATCCAAAAAAAAAAAGAAATAATAATAATAAATGAAAAAAAAAGAATTATAAAAAACAATTCGAAGCTTTAGAAAAAAATATACGATCAGAATACTGTTCCCCATTAATTATCTCCCCCTATATTTGAGATTAAAGTATTGGTGCTTTGATGGAGAGTTTCCAAAACACAAATACAAAAAAACAATCTCAGCAATTTTTTTTTTGTTTGTTTCTACTTTCTCTTATTAGCACTTACTAAAAAACAAACATAGCCATTAAAAAAATATATTACACAACAAATAAAATGAAATACAAAATAAAACAGCATATTCCTTTGCAGGCTGTTTTTATATATTTTTTCTGGTATATTTTTTCTCAAGAAGAGAATTTATCAGACTTGAGGTGATTTTTGAAAGTATGTGTTTATACAGCCAGTACTGATGTCCAGCTAATCTAGAAGATTCCATTTAGCTTCTCCAAAACATATATATTCTATCAATGCTTCTCATATAAATTTCTTCATAGCCACCACCATCATTCAGATTGCTGCTTCTAAATTTAGACAGTAAACAGATTTTTTTATGCGATATATGGCGGAAAGAGAACAACAAACTGTCAGCAATAATTATTTCATGCTAACTTTCTAAAATAACTCCAAAATCTAGTTAGCTGCATTATTTTTATAGTTAAGTGAGCTGATGCTGACTTCATTTCAATTCCTTTAACACTTTGCCAACCATAGAAGTCACTTCTTCATATCTCATAGGAGTGCAAGAATGAGATTTACTTAGTGGGTGCAAACCCAGGCCCAAATTTTTTACAAACTAGTTTGATATTTTGAAATCTTAATATCATTAATGAAAACAGGTGTAATAATAATCATTATTTCTATATTTGTACATCAATAAAATCATAAATCCAATAATGGAAAAATGTTTCAAATAAAGTTTTTCAGGAGGATGTTCAAAGCATTTTCATTGACCCCTAAAAGTTTTAGGGGGATGTACTTGCACTCCTTGTAGCCCCTGTTCCCAAGCCAATGATGGGAGTCACCAGTATCACCTAATGGAGATGATTTTTATGGCGCCACACACTGTTGTGGTTCATACTACATTATTTGAATTTTAGGAAATGTATAGAATACATATTTCTTTGTATTTCTCAGATTGGAATCAAATTAGAATTGATAGGTATGGAGACATGGAATTCATCAAAAGTTTAGGTATCAGGTTCAATACCAAAGGGTGCAAGTCACTATCATCACCATCACTGAAGCGCTGCTCTCCATAAAAGAAGATTGGGAAAGTGAAGCCATTAAGGCATACGTAACATAGTCTGAAATATACGCTTCAGAAAAAAAATCATAAATAGATGATAAAATATTCCATAAATGGAGATGTAATAGACATTTTAACACTCTTTAATGTATGTATCACACAGCATAGAATGAATATAATATTTGTTCTGTATCACAGGAGTCACCAGTGATATGCCATAAATCAACGTAGTAGTTTATATAGTGAACAAATGTATATGGTCACAAAATAAAAGAGCGTAATTTGTAGGCAAAGGGTTAATGGAACCAGTCATATGGAACTCTTTAAAATATCTGAGTCTTTATGACAATGAATTGACTGCAAAACAAAACAACAAAAATTCAAACTAACTAGAATTTTATAAATATAAGAATTTTACATTTCAACAAAATTTTGTTTAAGATATTCATCATTATCATCATTTTTGTTGATGCCATCATCATCAATTTTACATCCCATTTTTCATGCTTGCATGTGTTAGATGGAATCTGTTGAGTCTGATTTTCTATGCTTGGATGCTCTTCACATCATCAGCCTTCTCTTGTTTCCAAGCTAAGTAAATATTTCCCCATGGCTGGACATATTTCTAAAGGAGACCAGAAATGAATAACACCACTTGTATGACAGTGACACTCATTTACAGTCATGTTATGTCAGGATAAGGAAGCACACACACACACATGTGTGTGTGCACATGCCCAACAGGCTTAAATCAGTTTCAGTCTACTGAACCTATTCACAAGGTTTAGGTTGATCTGAGGTTACAGTAGAAGACACTTGACCAAGATTCCAGGAAGTGGGACTGAACCTAAAACCACATGGTTAGAAGGCAAACTTTTAACTACACACGGATACTTGCATCTAAAATATAAAAAAAGAAAATTAGATACCCAGTGACACATGTTAAAGTTGATTTTGCATCCATTCTTTAAAAATATAATAGCCAATGAATTAGCAAACATTTTATTTATAAATCATTATTCAAATATGTGGTGTTAGATAGTTTATAGAAGGGAGATAATCATTTCTTCATAGTATTTGGGAGGATTAAAAAGCTTGAATTTTAAATTAAGAAATAGGGAAAAAGATACAAAAAGAAATTATTCCAATCCCAGATGTTGTGTTCAGTAAGAATCTGTATTCAACACAGATTTTACAATTTTCATTCTTTTATTCTTTTACTGGTTTTAGTCATTGGACAGCAACCATGTAGGAGTGTTGCCTCCGTACGTTTGTTGACCCTTAATACACAATTTCTTTTTTTTATGTCTGGTAATTATTTTATCAATCACTATTTACTGAACTACTCAGTAACAGGGGCATAAATGCAAACCCTGACACAGATACACACACATGTAAATATATGCATATATAAACCCAGAAAGACAAGAGGAAGATTCAGGAAGACATTGGAGAACTGGTAATGATTGTTCTCAGAATTCTGCACCTTATAGAGGAATAGACAAAGGACCAAAGTGACTGGTGAAATGCAAAGCCAGAGAATATATATATATATATATTAATAATATAAGGGTAAATAATTATTAATTTTAAAATCAACAATTATTTCCAGATAGATTTCGGTATGGAAATATAACCATTATCGGTAGGAACCTTTTTAAAAGGTTCTCTCTCTCTTTCTCTCTCTCTCTCTATATATATATATATATAAAAAGGGTAAGCAACAGGTTGCTTAGCCACATACCGAAAAATTAGAAATAGCAGTCAAAGACCACTTCTTTCTATTTTCTACAAATATAACTCCACTTATAACATATACATGTAACTCACATATGTAAAACAGGATGAAAAATAACGAAAACAAAGTCTTCGATTAGTTACAGACGCATTTCTGGGTCAGAATTATAAACAAATCCATTCCCTTCTTCAGCGTAACATTCCTTTAGATAGATTTACAAATGTTAACTTACATACCTCTTGCTTTCCAACCTTGCGCCATCGGAGATAGCATGAGACAATTAACACAGGCTAAATCCACATAGATGAATGAATTCGCATTTTTCCTCCAAAATTTTACCACGTGCGTCACAAAAATAGTTCCTCAGGAATAGAACTATGGATTGTCATAAGGGATTGAAAAATTCCATTATTAATAATATAAGGGTAAATAATTATTAATTTCAAAATCAACAGAATGTTATGCTGAAGAAGGGAATGGATTTGTTGTGGCCATGCTGGAGCACCTCCTTTAGTCAAGCAAATTGACTCCGGGAGATTCTTTGTAAGCCTAGTACTTATTGTATTGGCCTCTTTTGCTGAACTGCTAAGTTACGGGGGACATAAACACACCAGCATCGGTTGTCAAGTAATGTTGCGGTGACAAACACAGACATACACACATATTTATATACATATATAGGACTGGCTTCTTTCAATTTCCATCTACCCAATCCACTCACAAGGCTTTAGTCACCCCAAGACTATAGTACAAGACACTTGCCCAAGATGCCATACAGTGGGACTGAACCTGGAACCATGTGGTTGGTAAGCAAGCTACTTACCATACAGCCATTCTTGCGTCTATATATGTATGCATATATATATGTGTGTGTGTATGTGTTTGTACATATCATCATCGTCGTTTAACGTCCGTTCTCCATGCTAGCATGGGTTGGACGGTTCGACCGGGGTTCTGGGAAGCCAGAAGGCTGCACCAGGCTCCAGTCTAATCTGGCAATGTTTCTACAGCTGGATGCCCTTCCTAACGCCAACCACTCCGTGAGTGTAGTGGGTGCTTTTTACGTGCCACCTGCACAGGTGCCAGGCGGGGCTGGCAACGGCCACGGTCAGATTGGTGTATTTTATGTGCCACCGGCACGGAAGCCAGTCGAGGCGGTGCTGGCATCGGCCACGAGTCGGATAGTGCTTTTTACGTACCACCAGACCAGGGATCCTGGCTGGTTCAATTCGATTATATATATATATATATATACACACTCCTGCGCCTATATATGTATATATATTTATGTATATCATACCTTGAACTTTTCAGAGCAGTCTTACTGATGTTACATGATATTTCAACTGACTCCTTACAATATTTAATTTACATCTTCATTACCTTTCATTGATATTTGATTAAAATTTCAACCATAGTACTGACCTTTTCTTCTTTATTTCAACATGTGCGTGTTCTTTTATTCGATTCAGTCACTTGACTACGGCCATGCTGGAGTACTGCCTTTAATCAAACAAATCGACTGCAGGACTTATTCTTTGTAAGCCTAGTACTTGTTCTATCAGCTTCATTTGACGAATTGCTAATTACAGCAACATAAACACACCAACATCAATTGTCAAACGATGGTGGTGGACAAACACAGACATGCAAACATGTATATATGTACACATCATCATCGTT
Organism: Octopus sinensis; assembly: GCF_006345805.1. Classification (NCBI taxonomy): domain Eukaryota; kingdom Metazoa; phylum Mollusca; class Cephalopoda; order Octopoda; family Octopodidae; genus Octopus; species Octopus sinensis. Next base: position 49,054,364 of record NC_043002.1, on the reverse strand, counting down.
TAACGTCCGCTTTCTATGCTAGCATGGGTTGGACAATGACTGGCGAACCAGATGGCTGCTCCAGGCTCCAATCTGATCTGGCAGAGTTTCTACAGCTTGATGACTTGGTCAACTAGGTAATGGAAGCTATCAACTACTTCTAGTTTTTCTTCCTGAAATTTGGTGGAAGTTCTTCTCTGCACATTTTCAGTGTTTATTGCTCCTGAGCATCTGCCACATACAAAAACTATCTTCCTAGTTAGCCTTCCTTTGATATTACTGCACCTCTTATGTGTCCATAGCTTACACTCGGTACATTTTATAGAGTTTCTACCTTTTCTACAGATCGAGCATATATATATATTTAGTTATTAGATATATATATATATATTATATATATATATATATACATATATATATGTATGTATATATATATATATATGTATATATGTATGTATGTATATATATATGTATGTATATGTATGTATATGTATATGTATGCATATATATATATATATTATATATATATATATATATATATATATATATATATATATATATATATATGTATATGTATGTATGTATATATATGTATGTATATATATGTATATATATATATATATCATATTATATTATATATATATATGATGATGATCATCATCATAGATATAGATATATGTGTATATATATATAAATATATACATATATATGTGTGTGTATATATATATATATATATATATGTATGTATGTATGCATATATACATATATATATAAATATGTGGGGGATATTGGAATACAGGTTGACTACATCGAAGGATACTAGTAGGGTGTTTTTGTTTATTGTTTTAGGAAGGTGATTGAGCCTATCCAGGTCGTCCCTCACATAGCTTTTGACATACTTGTGGAATGGTTTTAAGAAGGTATCTAAAATGTTACTGAGGCAGTGGGTTTTGCATGCGGGACCTGCTATTATAGATCTTAATTTGAGGTCATTAGGAGTAGGGACTTAGATTATTATGTCTGTGGCTATCTTGCATGCGTTACTTATTTTCTCACTTTTGTGTATCTTGGGAATACCATAGAATTGAGCGGTTTTACTTTTGAAATTGGTCATATAATCATACTCTTTATGGATAGTACTAGAGTTATATAGAATACCGTGTCCATTAAGACAACTGCACTCCTTTTATCAGCCTCTTTGATTGTTATTGTTTTGTCATCTTTTAATTTGTTCAGTTCAGCCCATTCTTTCTTACTGAAGTTTGGTTTGTGTTTTTGTTTGTTCATATGTTGATATGGATAATTCGAGATGTGTCCACAGAAATGATATACATACATACATACATACATACATACATACATATATATATATGTAGGCATAGGAGTGGCTGTGTGGAAAGTAGCTTGCTTACCAACCACATGGTTCCGGGTTCAGTCCCACTGTGTGACACTTAGTAGAAGACACTTACATTAGGTAAATGTCTTCTACTATAGCTTTGGGCCGACTAAAGCCTTGTGAGTGGGTTTGGTAGACGGAAACTGAAAGAAGCCCATCATATATATGTATATATATATATATATGTGTGTGCATGTTTGTGTGCTGGTGTGTTTATGACCCCATAACTTAGCAGTTTGGCAAACGAGACCAATAAAATAAGTACTAGGCTTACAAAGTCCTGGGGTTGATTTGCTCAATTAAAGGCTGTGCTCCAGCATAGCCACAGACAAATGACTGAAACAAGTAAAAGAGTAAAAGAGTAATATATATATATATATATATATATATATATATATATATATATATACATACATATATCTTTTATCTTGTATGTGTTCCAGCCATGCTGGGGCACTACCTTGTAATTTTAGTCAAATGTGTCAACCCCAGTATTTATCATTTTTTTAAAAACCTGGTATTTACTCTATCAGTGTCTTTTACCAAACTGCTAAGTTATGGGTATGTAAACACACCAGCACCAGTTGTCAAGAGGTGGACGGGGGACAAACACAGACACAAAGACACACACACAGAGATACATATATACGACAGACATCTTTCTGTTTCCATCTACCAAATTCTTTCACAAGGCTTTGGTCAGTCTGAGGCTATAGTAGCAAACTCTTTCCTAAAATGTACCATTCAGTAGGACTGAATCCTGAACCATATGGTTGGGAAGCAATCTTCTTACCACACAACCATGCCTGCACCTATATACAGGGTGCAGTGAATAATCTGTCATCTAAATTATGCAAAAATGAAAATAACACTGACATCTCATTTTAACCAATATATTCACCAAAATTATATAAAAATATCTTGGAATACTAAAGAGTAAATTTCCTTCAGTTCAGCTTGCTCAAATGCATCCCACACATAATAATTAAGTGAGGTGCAGTCTGGAGAGTTAGATGGCCAAATTTTAGAGGTGATATGGTTGCAGAAATTGTCTGACATTCATGATTGGGTTCTCCTGCTTGTGACATGGTGCAGAGTCCTGTTGCCAGACACAGGGTCTTCCAGTAGCCACCCTCTTCACCCAGGGCAGCATTCCCTCCTCCAGGCACTTGATCTAGACCTCCATGTTGAGTCTGAGATCATGTGGGAAGATGAATGGAGGCATAACATCGCCATCACTAGTGATCTCTTCAAACACCATGATGTTGACTGGATGTTTGATTTTATCACTCTTGGTACATGTCCTCAGACTAACACCCAAACATTCTGAGATGTTCGTATTGGAGCTTCCAGCATGAATGACAAGCAGTACAGCATGTTGTTTCCAAATTTCTGGCAGAGTGAATTGCATCACGGTGCTGTTTTTCTCACAGACAGTGCCTTACTGACCCTATTATATAGTGTAGTTGACAAAATCAAAAGTAAACAATGCGCATGCACAAAATTGAAAATATATAATGGTGACAATTTACCCAATGCGCCCAGTATATATATATATGTATATATATATATATGTATATATATATATATATATATATATATGTATATATTATATATATATATATATATATATATGTATATATATATATGTATAATATATATATATATGTATATATTATATATGTATATATATATATATATATATATATATATGTATATATATATATATATATATATATTATATATATGTATATATATATATAATATATATATATATATATATATATATATATAATATATATATATATGTATAATATATATATATATATATATAATATATGTATATATATATATATATATATATATATATATATATATATATATATATATATATATATATATATATATATACATATTTATATATTGTGGTATTTAGGAATGGTCATTTTACCAGTTTAGCCAATAAAAACACATGCACTATATATTTGGCGTTACTTTGCTTCAGCGTTATTTATTTTTTACATTAATCTTAATCTTATTTAGACCAGAGTTCTTTCGTCACACTCCTGTAACCGCATCAGTGGTCCTTTGCTTTCTTATTTGTGTGTCTCTCCTTACTAATGGTCAACCATTTTGTATGTTGTATTTCTATTGTATGTGTCTTCATTTGCACATGCGTATATCTCTATGTGTGTCTATGTTTAGTTAGTGTGTGTGTGGGGGGGGAAGTGCCTGTAATATTTGTATCTCCTGTTTATATACATTTATATACGTAGTAGTAGTAGTAGTAGTAGTAGTAGTAGTAGTAGTAGTAGTGAAATCAAGAGAGAGAGAGAGAGAGAGATTGCATATACATACATACATACATACATACATACATACATACATACATATATATATAAATATATATGTGTGTGTGTTTGTAGTTATGTATATATATATATCGTATATGTGCCCCAGCAGAGCCACAGTCTAATGACTGAAATAAGTTTTAAAAAGTAGTAAAAAATAAATAATACAATGGTGTGTGTAAAAAGGAAGGGTAAAATCCCAGCTATTTCATCTTGAAACACATCTGCTTATTCTGTTATTGCAATCCAATGTGTAGTTGCTGTCATTGTTGTATGGAAATATTGTGTGTGTGTGTGTGTGACTTTGTGTTTGTCCCCATACTACTTCACAACTGGTGTTGATTTACTCACACCCTGAAACTTAGTGGTTCAACAAAAAAGATCAATGAAATAAGTACAAGATTTTAAAAATAAGTACTGGGATGAATTTGTTTGATTGAACCTATTCTAGGTGGTGCCCTAGAAAGCTTTAGTCCAGCTATTAAAACAATAATAGAAATACCGTCCGAACATGGCGGATACTAGCGTCGCCTGACTGACGTCTGTGTCAGTGACACGTAAAAGCACCAACCGATCGTGGCCGTTTGCTAGCCTGCTCTGGCCCCTGTGTCGGTGGCACGTAAAAAACACCTACTACACTCATGGAATGGTTGGCGTTAGGAAGGTCATCCAGCTGTAGAAACACTGCCAAATCAGACTAGAGCCTGGTGCAGCCCCCATGGTTTACCAGACCCCAGTCGAACCGTCCAACCCATGCTAGCATGGAAAACGGACGTTAAATGATGATGATGATAATGATAATAAGCACAATCAAATATCCCAGAGTGTGCACCTTACAGAGGTGTTTTTCATTGTCTTTTACAGTTAATCTTGAAACCTAAGATTTTTTTTTGGTTTTGGCTAGAGAGAAAAGTAAATTGAGAGTTGTAATATTCATGACTTTTCTGAGGACAATCAATTAACAGTACAAATTTAAGTAAAACAAATAACTTCAGTTGAAGCTATTTGAATCTTACCAGGTGGCTGTTCTTGTTTACCAGGAGTTTACAGTTACATTATAGCATGCTGAGCATTTCTTTGCTTGCGGAGTCAAGTAAGACAAAAGCACAGTATGGTAGAAAATGCTTTTAAATGACATTTTAAAATTTCTATTGCTAAGTTTGATTGAAAACTCACACTATTGGCAGATTGCTGGAGTTATTTCAATATGAATCATATAGTTCATATGATTCATATGCAGATTTGTCAGGTTTTCTTCAATATTGTTTCAGTAGAGAAATCAGAAAATGACAATGAATACAAGTTATTCTCATAAAATAGTCAAATATGAAATCTAACCCCTGTAATTTCTTAGATATGTTAATAATAATTAACACTTTCACTGTTCAGAATGTGTAAAAAAAAAAAAAAAATTATAAATAAGGTAGGACAAAACAGTTTATAGAAAACCAAGATTTCACCATCTTCTATGCCTCAACTACAAAACATGAATTATGAGAGCATGTGCCTTTGTGTGTGTGTATGTGTGTGTGTAAATGTGTAAGTACATGTGTGTATGTGTGTGTTTGTGTGAAAGAATACCCTAAGATACATACACTTGTTCATCATCTCTGTTGCATTAAATTAACTGTACCATTGGGGATATATTAAATGTTGATGTGAAATAAATAATGGGAAAGAAGGAAAGAAGCTTGTGTGACCAAAGCCATATGGTCAAATGTGAACTGATATACAGGTCATCAAATGGTCAGCCTATATTAAAAAATAAATGAATAGACAATTTAGTAGTAGTAGTAGTAGTAGTAGTAATGAAATCAAGGTCGGTCAACACTAATGATCAGTTCTTTTTGGGCAACCACAGGGATTAACTGGACATATAAACTTCAATCTTTTGTTCTACCTCTGCTACATGTATACATCCACACCCATACTCAATGATATTCCAGCATGTACACACACGTTTGTGTGTGTATGAGAGAGAGGGAGAGAGAGTAAACAATTATGTGCCAAAGATGTTGTTGTACTTTGTCTTCAAATGTGGGAGCTAATATTTCATCAGGTGGGGAAGTAGCTCTGTAGGTATTTCTACCACAACTTCAGAGCTGCACCAACCTTTGATGTAGACAATATAATTCTCATACAACACTATCAGCCTTGTTGTCGAGTCAGATGGTTTAACTCTGGACTAGATGTTTCTATCATCATCAATTTTGGTTCTTGCTGCACTACTTGTCCTCTTTCTTGCACCAGATGTAATTGCTTGCTTTTCTCAATGGCTTTCAACAATTTTCTGGCAACATTATTTGTCTCTTTCACAGCTAGTCCAAGATTTCTAAACATTGAGCAAATCCTCAGGATGCTGAGCATTTCAGATGAGATGACAAAGGACCGAGATGCTTGGTACTCAAGAAGACCCGTACTCCACAGCAGGAGTGTTAAGACCAATCCTTCTGGTCATGTAAAGGACTTATGGCAGCAACACATAAAAGTATCCATGCAGTGCTACGTAAAAGCCCCCATGTGGTGCCACCTAAAAGTGTTCGTGCAGTGCCATGTAAAAGTACCTGTGTGGTGTCATTCAAAAGTCCCATGTGCTACCACTTAAAAGCACCTAACACATTCTGTAAAGCGGTTGGCGTTAAGAAACCATGCCAAATCAGACTGGTGTCTGATGCAGCTCCCCAACTTGCCAGCTCTGGTCAAACGATCCAGCCCAAGCCAACATGGACAGCAGATGTTAAATGATGATGCTGATGATATATATATCATGCTGTCTATTCACTAATTTCCAATATTATTCTGATGTGTAATTCTACCTGTTGTTTTTTAAGTCCATACAACACATCATTAACCCACATTGGCAGTTAAATATGACAATTTTTTTAGTAATTTTCAGTATATCAACCTAGTACCAGCTCACTTCATTATAAATATACCAACCATATTATATAAGTATTTTGCCTATTTATGTTGCTTTTGTTGTTGTTGTTGCTGTTGTTTACTCAATTCATCTCTGATTGAGCAGAGCTATGATCAAAAGTTTTCTCCACTATCACCAACCCATCTATTTTAGAAGTTATCCATTTTTATCCTTTTCTTTTCCTTCCAAAGTGGAAGGGTGAGATAAAAGGAAGATTAAGAAGATTTATTATTCACAGTAGAGAGAAAAATCATAAATAGATTCCTTTCTCGGCTAATTGCATGTTTATATTTTCATATAAGCCAGGGTTGATGTCAGTATTATCAGAAAGGACATATAAAAGAAAATCATAATAATATATATGTGCTTGAGTTTATATTTAATTTGCAAATAAATAACTAATGAAATATAACTACTGTTTATTTTAGGATAATTTCTATTCCATAACAATTATAAATAAACCATTTTTAATTAAACCTTTTGTTATCATACTTCTCTAGAAAAACCGTGCCTTTTTTCAATCAATTTTGAAAATAATAAAGTATTTAGTGAAACATCTGTCAGTATTAAACTGGTGTTTGAAACTTTATTTAACATCAAATTTTGATGGGAGGTTTTAATTTAGATAACTTTTAAACAGGTAGCTTATATCATAGAACTACAGCAGTTCAGGATAGATTGATATCAAAAGAGTTTATGTAGGAATGGATTGTTGAAACATTCGATTCTCCATTGAAACCATTTCATTTAATCAACTAATTTACTTAGGAAAATAGTACTATAATAAAAGTTTTTGTTTCTTCACTTCTTATTTTTATTTCCCTCACATTTCTTATTTCCTATTTTTATTTCTCCCTCTTGATGTACTTACTATGTTTGTCACATTCTGTATGTAAAATTCTTATTGTATTACATATCTAACACTTATTTTTATTTTCATTTTTACAAAGAGTGAACATGGGAACAATCCAGTGTTCAAGCCTTTTTAAAAAGTTATTAGCAGCATAAGAAGAGGGAGATGCCTTAAAATGAGATCAAAACTAAAAGCAGTTGGGGAGTTCTGCTCATTCAAAAGATTCCTACTTTTTACTCTGTGTCACTTACCACAGAAAAATGTATACATAAAATATTTGCTTCTAAATAACCTTCATTCAATTTATAGTTTGTTTGTCTCCAATAATCTTGAATATTTTGTATATAATCTTAGCTGAGAGAAGTGTTTTGTAAACTGAAATAAACTGTTTTTGACAAGCTGAAAGGAATCATCAGAAAATAAGCATCTCAGTTTGAATATTTTACTGCAGAAAATATATTAAATATTTTACTCTTGGTTAAGAAAATATAATATTTTCCAATTTTATTGATTGGTTATTTTCTTTCGTATGATGATCTGAATTTATTTAGTATGGAAAACAGACAACCAAGGATTCTGCAGGGAAAAATAACAGCATGTTGTCTCAGGCTAATTTGATAATATGGGGAAAGTGGTCGCAAAATGCTTAAATAGAAAACAAAAATCAAGAAAAATCATGCATTTTCCCTTCTTTAGCCTGAAGGAAAATAACTTTGCAGCCTTTATTTGTAAGCAGAGTTATGATATGATCACAATCAAAAGCCAGCAGCCTCATCTATTTTCTGCTGCACTCCTCCAGTCAATTGCTGCCTATGAGATTCTGACATTTTTTATTCTATTTTTTGACCCCGCAGTATGACTATTCTCCAATGTGATTGCACTTTCACATAATGCTATTGTAGCAATGTTATAATGTCATAAACTCCTTATTAACAATATAACCGTCAGTGAACACCAATGGGACCTCAGAATGAGAGGCAGCAATAAGCCCTTAGGGTATGTAAAGCAAATAACCTAAAGGCTGCATCTAAAGCCAGTCAAAGCTGTAAGAGAAGAAAAGTCAATTTAGCAAGGATGTGTAAGAGGAAAGAGAATATCATTATGTGCATGAGATCCCTAGTGCATTTAGTTAGGTTTTTATATTTGCATGTTTAGGCAGCTGGAAAACTTCCCTGGATAGTTTGTTGTTTTTTTTTTACATAACAGTATAAAGCAATAACAATAAATACTTGCCTAAAATTGTGTAAAAGTATTTGAATATGATTTAACAAATAATAGCTTTAACTGTGTAAATTCAGGCAACAAAATCAAAGTGAATTTACTGGTAATCTTCTTAGACATTGATTTCGTTTTAACAGTCCACCTCTTGAAATGATGTTTTGTTCTGCTTTTTTCCCCACCTCTTATTCTTAATGTTTTTTTCCCTTCTTTCTGTTGGCTATTACCTTATATCTATGGAAGTTACTTGAGAGGTTTCTAAAGGATTACAAATAATGATATTGCAGAGATTATGAGAGATCTTGTTAGTGCTGTTGCTGCTATTGTTTAGCAACCCCTGCCACCACAAGATGAACTATAATTGAACAGGCCTATGCTCAAATGTATTCCAACTGCAACCATCTCATCCTCTCAGGAACTGCATAGCTAGGACTACATTATCCAATGTGGTCAAACCTTTGCAAGTAAGTAGGGTGTTCATTGAGGTTAGCTATTTCAAGTAGATCCAGGAACCACATAGTAGTTTTTTTATTCCCTGAATGAAATTACTTTTGGTTCCTTGATATGTAAGTTGAAAGTTATTTGAAGGGTTACAAGAGATACAATTAGGTGGGGTAGCAAGGGCAAAGGATAGATTGCTTTAAGTTAACTGAGTTTTACAACAAACTATAATAGAGAAATTATTTGAGAAGACGTTTGAGGCTTTCTTAAGAGGTTTAGAGAGAGGAAAATTGGAAAATAAGATAATAGAATGGCTAAAAGTTGACAGAGTAGCTACTTGAGTATTATAATAGATGTTACAAGAAGTGTTGATAGAGTAATTAATAGGGACTATGCTAAAGGGAATGAGAATTTCATAGAGAGCACACTATGGAAGTTATTAGAAGAGTAACATTGGAATTTATTAAGGGGAAACAAATTATCATTAAAAGTCATTTAATATCATTATTGAACTGGTAAAAAGAAAAGATAATGAAGAGCAGACAGTAGAAAGATGAAGAGTTTCATATCCAGTAGACAGATTTAGTGTGTCACTTGACAAATTTAGTACATCAATGGATGGACAAATACTTCATGATATTTAGTACCTTTTTCTATAATCAGAGTTCAGTTCCTGCTAGGATTGACTTTACTTTGCATTCCACTGGAATTAATAAATTACGGATAAGTCAAGTACTGGATTTAATTAGATGAACTATGCACCTTTTCAAGACTGTTTAGCCTTGGATTGGATATTCTATATTTCAAACAAGTTAAAAATTTTATTTCAGCAAAGATTTTATTACTTTTTTTATTTATCGAGTGTCAAGAAATAAGTACCTGCTTTTTGTTGTCATACAAATGAAAATGAAATCAATCAAAAATGGAGTGATGTATGTAACTTTATCGATGTAGAGAAAAAGGAGGAAAGACCCATGTTTGGTCACTGGCTAATTATTTTCAGAATCAGAATTATGAAAGCACAACTCCAGAATGGTTTTGCCTATAATTCAAAATCAAACTTTACCTAAATGTTAGCACTAAAAATCCTTTGTAGACCTCAAATGATCCATTGTGTGGCTACCTAATGCTTTTTAGAGTGAGTATCAAAGTTAAATGCTAATGCAGAATAATTCTTTACACACAACAAGAATCCATTGTATTGATGCTTGACTAAGGTTTCTGAAGCATTAATCAGGTGAGAAGAATAAACCTCTTTTTGTGTGAGTTACAGGTGGACAGAATTAATTTTAGAACCTCAAGCTGATAAATTTCATTGCTGCTGTTATTTACGGCAGCTGAAACTTCTCAGTAGTTGCTTGTTTGGCTTAACTAAATTAACTTCATTGGATTCATTTCTTTTCATATCTGGACAGTACTCTTACATTTAGTTCTCAAAGCTTGTAAATCATCAGAAATAGGTACCTAATTGTATGGGAATGTTACTAGTGCTAGATAATGACTATATTAAAATTGCTTTCTCTCCTTATTTAATGCATGAACTTAAAGATAAACACCAGTAAAATATACCTAGCACATAAAGCAACTTAAGGAAGTTATCCAGTCACTGAAGCCATGCCAAAGGCAACATTAGAGCTTTATGCAGTCCTCTGGTTCACCAGTTCCTGTAAAACCCTTCAGCCAATGCTAGTATGGAAAACAGGCATTTAATGGTGATATGGTGATGATGATAAAGAATGCTGATGTTATATAAAACCTCATGAGTGCATTGATGGACAGAAACTGAATGAAGCTTCTTGTGTATATTCATATTCATGTGTGTGTATTATGTATGTAATTATGTGTGTGTGAGCATTTGTTTGTCTTGACATCATGTGATCATTGTAGACAAGTTTCACCATTCATTTCCAATTGTCTGTTAAAAATAAACCTGTATGGCCATGGGGAAATACTACCTTACTTATAAAACAAGTGAGGATTGGATATCTGGTACTTGAGAATTAATTTCAATAAACTTTGTCCGATGACCCATGCAATTTATGGAAAAGCGAACATTAAAACAATGATGTTGATGTTGATTACACACAAACACACACACATATATATATATCAGTAAATCAAAAACAAAAATAAAAACAAAAACATCAAAGATCAAAAGTCATACATAGTGAATGTATTAAGTTGTTACTCAATTTAAGCTGGTAAAAAAGAGTAGGGTGTGATTTTTCAAGCATGGCTCTTCAGCAGAAAGAGGAAAAGTCTGAAGAGAAGGACCTAACATGCTGCAAAGAATTGACCTCACAACCTTACAATCATGAGCCAAATTCCCTAACCATTAAGGCATGTACCTACACATATATATATATATTTTTGATATCATCTAGGTAATAACCTCATAAAATACATTTCAAAGCTCCTCTATGATTTTCAGTTACTATATGCCATCATGCAGCAGGATTATTCTTTTTATTGGCTATACATGTGAAACTCTGTCAGTGTATGCAAAATTTGGACATCTTTTAATGACTGATTAAGTAACTGTGATGGGTGCCAGAACAATAGAAATTCAGTTTTATGAGTGGACTAGCAGACAATGTGGCATCCCACTAGGATAAAATGATGACCATGGGTCCTTTAAAGTAAAAAAAATTACAGACAAAAGAGCTAATGAATGCTTTTCGTCTATATCCTGATATTTCAGACTGCTAATTTATCTTCAGAAAAAAAAGCAACATGCTTATGATGGAATAAAAAAAGACAGAATTTTAAGTTTGATTTATACTTTTGGTTTTGATTTCCATTAACTAATTTTGGTTTATTTTTTTTGTAATTTTACATTTTAATTTTTTAATGCTATTATTTAATTTGGTATTTTTATGACTTATATCTATTTGAATCTATAAGCTACTCAGTATAAAGAGAATGCTAAAAATACTGTTGGGTATAAAATGATGGGAAATTGAATATGGTTCTACAGTGCTATCAAAACCACTCACCTGATGACGTCCTGGTACACATCTGCTGCCGGATCATGTTATTCTTATAATTATTTACATAATATTTTTTTGTAATAGTATGACATGGAAAAGTCAGCAACTAACAGCTGTTATCATTGCACAGAAACAGTTGTTGTGATTTGTGATTAAAGCCTCTTCATTCCAATACAAGGTGGTATCAAAAAGTTCCCAGACTAGTTCTGTAGTGCACCAACAGATGCTAGCACATGATTACATGTGCAATGAGAGCTAATAGTGACCATCATGAGGCAGTGTGCTGAGTGACATTGCTATGTTTGTTGTATATGGAACAAAGAGCCAATGTGAAATTGTGTTAAACTTGGGCAGTCTGCTACAGAGATATTGAGTATGCTTCAGCAAGCTTATGATAAAGAGACAATGGGTCATACACTGTGTTTCCAGTGGCATGGGTGCTTCAAAAGTAGAACATCCCTGGAAGACAATGAGAGATCGGAAAGGCCTACCACAAGTGTCACTCCTAGAAATGTGGTACTGTGTAACAAGAATTCATCCCTCAGGATCAGATCATCAATTGAGAGTTCTACTGTAATGTTCTGAAACATCTGATGGAGAACATTCTGTGAAAGCAACCAGATCTGTGGAGCATAAACAACTGGATTTTTCACTGAGCTCTTATAACCACTGTAACAGCATACTTCTTCATTTCTTGAGTAATCTGAGGGTCTGCCATTATTATTTTCTGAACCAAAGATTATACAGAGTTAGCAAAAAATGCAGCAATGACCCAAAAAAGGTATGTCCTAAAATACCTTACACACCCTGTATATATATATTTAGTCACAATTTTCACTCTTTTCTTACATCTTCCATCTTATGGTGCTTTCTTTACAGTTAAATATACTGATTGAGAGAACTTCTGAAGTGTTTAAGACATAAACACTGCATTGTACCAGCGTAAGGCCAAACTTGCAATCCACCCAACAGTCATGTAATGCCCTATTAACCCAATATACCTGCTCTTCATTACAGAAGAGATATATAATATTATTTAGTTCATCGAATCAATAATATAATAGTTAAATGTTGTAAGCACTATAGAGAAGTCAAAATAATATTCAATGTTGAGAGCTGATTTGTTATCTCAAGGGTAACTGTAAGTATAGAAAACTTCTTATCAATCAGCTAGCATGAGACATTTGTGACAGATAAGTTTCCTGACGAAATACAAATTTGAATAACGTTTAAAGTACTGGTTGCAATCACCCTGCTGGAAGATATGCAATATAAATGTAAGAAATCACGTTAACTTGATATACTTTATCTAATTTTTGTATTTTTAAATGACTTTTTTTTTAATCTAGGTTTCAGATTATTGTTAACTCCTTCTACACACCTGAAAATAATTCTGATTTTTTTTCACAAAATCTAATAACTTGTATCATATAATGGAAAGTAATGCTAATCTTTATTTAGTTAGCAACTCTTCATTTCTATGTAGTCAAATCTAATGCTAGTTTTAGTTTTTCAGTTGAAACTATTGCTAATTCATACTACTTAGCCAAAATTTTATGTTAATTTAGACAAGACAGCCCAAACTATTGTGAATTAATGACAGTTATCTGAAATTCATGTCACTTGGTTAAAAATAATTGCTAATTCTTGCTGCAACTGGGATTATTATTTAATTATGTATACATGCTTAAGCTACAGCAAATTCATGTCCATCGGGTGAAATTAAAGCTAATTCTTGCTATAAATTAAAAGCAATTATTAATTTTAGCAACATCCCTAATCAAATGTCCACTACAAGATAATAGTTTGACAGAATCATTAGAGTATTGAGCAAAATGCCTTGTGATATTTATTTTAACCTTATATGTTATGAGTTCAAATTTTTCAGGGTTCATCTTTGACTTTCATCTCACCAGGATCGATAAAACAAACATCTATCATGCACTTGGATCAATCTAATCAACTGATCCAAGATTCTTCAGTCAAGAAACTATTACTTTTTATTTTTTAATTTTGTGCTTATTTAAGTTACAAGACTCTAACCATGTTAGAGAATTTAGTCAAAAAAATTGTACCCTAATACTTATTTTTTAAGTCTGCTTTTTATTCAATTGGTCTCTTGATGTTATTTACTAAGTAACAGGAATGTAAACAAACCAACACTGGTTGTCAAATGGTGGGATGAAGGAATATAAATACTCACACACACACACACCCATTTACATAAAATGGTCTCTATACATTTCCCATTTACCAAATTGTTAAGTAAATTTTAGTATTGTTTCAATTTTAATGGTGAGTGAAGGTTTAAATCCCAAAAGCCACTGTGTTCCTATGAAAAGCAGCAACTCCAGGTATCAACAGCTTCAAAAGACACTTTGTGTGCCATAAACCAATAGAAGAGTGTTTATTATCAGTTTTTGTTACATTAAGCAAAGAAGACATGAGTTTATGACAAGTCTATTTTCATGAAAGAAGTGACTAATGCAAGAGAGTTAAGACAAGAACACAGCTATATTTTCTCATAGGGGACACTACATTATCATCATCTTTTTATTGTCCATTTTTTCATGCTGGCATGTGTCTGACGGAATTTGTTCAGACAGATTTTCTATGGCTCTTACTGTAGCTAACTCTCGTTAGCAAGTAAGGTAAAATTTCCCCATAACTGGGCATGCAGAAGATTGAACATTAGGAACATAGCTCATATGATGGTGACACTTGCTGACAATTATCACATAATGTCTAGGCAAAGAAACACACACACACGCATACACACACACACACGCATGCATGCACACACACACATGCATGCATGCATACATGCATACATACATACATACATACAGACAGACATACATACATACATACAGACATACATACAGACATACATGCATACAGACATACAGATATACATACATACAGACATACATACAGACATACAGACATACATACATACAGACATACATACAGACATACATACATACATTCATTCATTCATTCATTCATTAGATTTCTTTCAGTTTCTATCTACCAGATCCACTCACAAGGCTTTTGTTGGCCTGGGGCAATAGTAGAAGACACTTTTCCAAACAGTATGGTTGGAAACCATATTTCTTACTACTCAGCCATGCTTGTGTCAGTTCATCATGGAAAGCAAAATAGAAACTCATGATAAGATTTACTCATTACATGTAATATACATTTCATGAGTTACTTAGGCTGACAAGGGCAAGTCAATTCTTGGAAGGAACTATAGTAAGATGTTAAATTTAGTGAGCTAATATATGAACTTTCATACATTTACACTACCAATTCAATGTAGGTGTTAAATCTTTCCATTCCTGCTCTTTACTATCATTAAAATAAAATCAAAAGCTAATTTTTAAGAGAGTGTACACTCGATAAGCATGAAATATTCAAATAGCAACCAATCACAGCAATTTGAAATGAATCACAAATTTAACAAGCTTGATGTACTTCATTTATATATCAAAAGAAAATATTTATTAAACCTCAGGCACCACTTAAATATGTGAAGTGTCAGCTTTGACCCGTATAGATCTGCAATATGTCCAACATCTTCAAATACCTAAATATCTAAATATCTCATTATAACACCTGAATACAACATTACTATCCTCAAATCACAGTATGTGAATCATCAGGAAGTTTCATGTCATCAAAGGAACCTCTATATAGTTGCTTAAACTGCAGGAAACAGTAACCAAATTTGTAATATACAAATGGGCAGGAGCTCTAACGAATAACAACAATAAACATGCATATATATACATACACACACATGCACAGGCATGCAAACATGCATGGACACACATACACAAGCCTACAGACATGTATGTATGCATATACAAACATGTATGTAAGCATATATGTAAGCATATACACAAACACATATGTTCTCACGTATATCTCTTGGGTATGCTTTACATTTTATGTTAACTTCAGCTTTTGGTTGGGTATCATCTGGTACCATACTACCCTCACCTCACTTCAACTAAAGTGATCCATGAGGTTCTTAAAATACCAGCTTATAAATAGGTCTTCTAGAAAAAGCTACTATTCAGACCACACAGACTACCAACAGTGTTCTACACTTCTCTTTAGATGGACATCTCTTTCTCCAAACTTCCTAAACACCTCTTCAGAAGGAATAGCTAAGACAATAATTAGCTCAAATAGCTTGTGTTAACCCATAGTGTGTTGTACTTTACTAAGGTTTTGTCTTTAATCTACTGATTAAAACTTCTTTCTTCATTTGCAAGCTAAATTGTTAGTTTGGTTGTCTACATCCTGATCCTTAAACAGATTTTACAGAATTTTACAAAATAAATTATTTTTATTAGCAAGCTATGTATCTTGGTTTTAAATTCACATATTTTCATCCATTATGCATAAACTCACACAGATATTCAATATTCTTAAAGTAAGTCCAGAAAATGGATCCCAGTCAGTTTCAGTTATAAATATTCAATAGTTTTATCAAATGAATTACCTACCCATTGAATTAACTTGTACTGTTGAGCTTATCACAGGGTTGCTTGGTTGCTCATGTTCAGCTGGTTAATGTCTGAGCCATCATTGTTATAATGGATGGCTTTATTATAATTGCTACAGTGTACATGTGGAATGCAGAGGCATAGCCAGGTTCTAAAGTTAGGGGGAGTGAGCACATTGAAAAAAGGTACCGTAGCACATACCAAACAATTTTTAACTCGTTTTGCAAGATTCCTGATGTGGAATTATTTGTAGAAACAGATATTGATATATTTGGGTATGATATTATTTTTGCTAATTAACCATATGCATTACATACTTAGTCTTCACTTCTGCTTTATTATTATTCCTATTTAGGCATAGTATTTTTAACTAATTTCTCTTATATTACACAAAATATTTCATTAGTTGTAATAAACGTAACTGTATTCATTAATTTCATGTTTCAGCAACAATGTCGTTATGTATGAAACTTACAAATACTGATATAGATATGACATGAAGTAGATGAAACTCCACAATATCATCCAGTGGTGAGAGATTATGAAATGGGGGTTTGTTTATTTTGGTTCTTCAAGTGTCAGTGGCCACTGACATATCACAGGGGATTGATCAGACAGTTGAAAAATACAGGCAGTTGGTTAAATAAAGTAATGACTCCAGAAAGTTGTTTCAAAGGTATGGGAGTAAAAAAAAATGTGACTTGATTTTTATTGCACAAATGAACTAAAGAGATAAAGGAAGTTACTGAAAAGGTGCCAATTTTGAAAAATGTGCTCAGTGGTGGTGATCACTGCCCTTGCTCCCCTATTAGCCATGTTTCTAGCAGAATGTCATTGGCTGTGTGGATAATAGTTGAAGCTGACTCATAAACCTTTAATATTTATTACCACACATGATATTTGTGTTGGCTGTTTACAGTAAAAGGTGTTAATAATACAATTGCCAACTGATATATTGTGTTGGCTAATACACAACAAAAAATATTAATAAGATAATTGCCAACTGGCTTCTGTATAGTTTTTGTCTGCCCAGTTTCACTCACAAGGCTTAGGTCAACTCAAGGCTCTTGTAAAGATTTTAAACAGTGGAATTGAACCTGAATCCGCATAATTACAAAGCAAACTTGTAAACCACTCAGAAATGCAACATTGATAATTATCATTTAATATTTTGTATACACACTCATACACATACATTCATATATACAAACACATGCACACATATGCACATGCACACATACACAGAAAAAGAAAAACATATATATATAAGTTCAATATTCTGATTCATTTGTGATGAAATTTTAAACTATTTTCAGAACAATATTTCATTGCTATTTTGTAAGTTCAGCAACACAAGAGATGACTTATTTAACAGACTACACTAAAATATTTGTATTATATTGACACTGTCATTTGTCAAACCAGAATAACATGAAATATATTTGATGCTATTAACCTTTCTGAGTTTCATATATATATATATATATATATATATCAGAGTAGTACATTGCTATCCTGGTTGATAGTTGCTACAATGCATTATGTAGATATTTGGTGCATTGCTTTTGTTAACCAACTCAACAATATTAACAGGAAATGAAATAATAAGATAACTGGGTTACAACAGCAAGTGTGTCAGTGAGGTTTAATGCGATTAGCTCTGAATCTCTGAAACTAAGTTAGAGAGACACATGTGGCTGTTTGTATTATGACTGATCACTTGCATCATGCTGAAAAATCACTTGCTTCCCTTAGTCTTCATAGCAAAGCAGCATTCTGCAAATTGTTATCATTGGTGATAATCTTCATAACTGACAAAGCAGAAATAGCTTAGCAGTTCAGAACAGGATAGTTTTATTACCAAGATATAAACATTCAATTTAGACTTTGATGGAAACAATTTTATATTCTTCACTTCCATCGTTAACTACCTGAGTTTTCAACTAATGCTGGTCACTTTACATAGCAATTGACCTTAACTCTATGAAGATGTCTATCTTTGCAGGCATCAGTTGATCTCCAAAGAGTACATGAAGCCCAAGTAGATTGTTTGGGTGTTTATGGCAAGGAGATAAACTCACTATCTGTCCTGACAAACACTAACTATGTTGATGGATCACAGAAAAATTCGTCATGCAAATGGAAGCACTGAATGTGAAGAACTGCAGATACTAATAAAAGCCAGAATTAATAGCTTTAGGATTAAGGTATCTCTGAATAAATGGTCAATAAAGAAAACAAACTGAATATGCTCTGGCTACAACTGTGTTATACTTTTAGCTTATCATACATCTCTCTGCAAGAATGCTATAAAAGCAAATTCTAGCTGGCAAGAGATGGAAATGTCAGCAGAGCTATCGAATGTAAACTTAGGTTCTAAGTTTGAATCTTTAGGACAGTTCAGGATTAGCTCAGCAATTTGGAATCCCTAGCGTCATGTTTGTTTTCCATAAAGCCTAGTATAAATTCTTTTCTGCAGCTGTATTGAAAAATAACTATGTTTCTCATTGCTCACTATCAAACTTAGAGATAGTTATCCATAGCTATGATAGTCCTCTGCCCATATTAATGTATCAGATATCAATATATTCATATTGATGGACATTGGAACAGATATTCAATTGAAAGAAGTGACTCGTGAAATGAAAAATATAACTTGGAGATATTCTTAGGTACAAGCATGGCTGTGTAGTCAGTAGTTTGCTTCTCAACCACATGATTCCAAGTTCAATCCCATTGTGTGGCAACTTGGATAAGTGTCTTCTACTGCAGTCCTGGGCTGACTAAAACCTTGTGAGTGCATTTGGTGAAGGGAAATTGAAAGAAGCCTATTGTATTGTGTGTGTGTACATATATATATACATACATATATATACATACATATATATATATTTATATATATATATATATATATAATATATATATATATATATATAATATATATATATATAAAATATATTAGGGAGTATAACTCCAAACTTACAGGGAAAAGTTCAATTTAGTATAATTACTTATATTATATTTATCATTCATTTTATACTTTTTGAATAAAAGATATATATATATATATATATATATTATATATATATATATATATATATATTATATTAATTATATATATATTATTTGTTATTTATTTATTGGTTTATGTCTATCACTGTTTGAGTTGCATCATAGTGGTTTTATCTCTAATTCATATTTTATATATATATATATATATATATATATCATCATCATCATCATCATCATCATCGTTTAACGTCCGTTCTCCATGCTAGCATGGGTTGGATGGTTCGACCGGGGTTCTGGGAAGCCAGAAGGCTGCACCAGGCTCCAGTCTAATCTGGCAATGTTTCTACAGCTGGATGCCCTTCCTAACGCCAACCACTCCGTGAGTGTAGTGGGTGCTTTTTACGTGCCACTTGCACAGGTGCCAGGCGAGGCTGGCAACGACCACGGTCGGATTGGTGTATTTTATGTGCCACCGGCACGGAAGCCAGTCGAGGCGGTGCTGGCATCGGCCACGAGTCGGATAGTGCTTTTTACGTACCACCAGACCAGGGATCCTGGCTGGTTCAATTCGATTTCGATTTCGATTTCGCTTGCCCCAACATGTCTTCTCAACAGCAAAGGGGGTTGGCATGGGTGCAATATATATATATATATATATATATATATATATATAATATATATATATATATATATATATTATATATATATATATATATACACATATATATATATATATACATAAATACGAACACACTCGTGTGTGTGTGTATATACATGTGTGTGTGTATGTGTGTGTGCATTTTTGTATTTGTGTCTGTTCCCCACCACTGCTTTACAGCCAGTGTTGATTTGTTTACATGCCTCTACTTCATCACTTAAGCAAAGAAAATCAAAAACCTAAATATCAGGCTTTAAAAAATAAGTACTGGGTCCCATTCATTGAACTAAAATTTTCAAGGTAGTACTCCAGCATGGCAGCAGTCCAATGACTGAAACAAGTAAAAGATAAGATATCAACACTAGCAACATGCTAGAAATATTTCTGTCTGTTTTAATAAATATTAGAGAAGATGAATATTTGTTTAAAATAAATGGAAACAATGAGAAAAGACCAGAATTTGTAATAAGTTGAGCAAGTTTCTAAAAGCCTTTGTTTACAAGATGACAATAATATGTTGTGGAGTATCAGAAAATGTTTAAGTTAATTAATTATTTGATTATTTAATAGTTATAAAAATCAGTTAACTAAAACCTGACAAGCAGTTCATGACTGCTGATCTGGTGTAGTGTAGACATGCCTGTGTGGTTAACCCTGTGTTTTAATTTTGAGGTTCAGTTCCACTGTGCAGTGTCTTGAGTATGTGTCTTCAGCTAAGTCTTCTGAATAGATTTAGTAGTAGAGAGAAACTGAAGAGAGCTCATTGAATGCGTCTGTGTGTATGTTTGTAAGGGAGGTGAGGGTGCAAAAGTATGCATGCCTGTGTGTGTTTGTGTCTCTTCATCTTGATAGTGAATAATAGTTCTAAATAAAAATATTAGCATCATAGAGGTAATGTTATTCATCTCAAATCTACAATGATCACATGTCCAGCTATAAGGAATTATTACCTTCCTTAGAAACAAAGGCGGGTTGGTGACAGGAAAGGCATCCACCGGTCGAAATTCTGCCTCAATGAATTCCTTTGGCAAGCATGGGTCAGAAGGAATTCAGATATATATATATATATATGTATGTATATTGTTGTGATTAATAATATATTCTCATATATTCCATCTTCTGTTTTTCATTTGTTATATATATATTTATATATATATACAGATATAGATATATATATAAACAAACATACACACACATACACACATGCATCATCATGATCATCTTTTAACATCCATCTTTCATGCTGGATTGGCTTCATTAGTGAGATACTCTTCCTAGTGCCACCACCCACTATATCTATCTATCTCTCTATCTATCTATCTATCTATCTATCTATCTATCTATATATATATATATATATATATATATATATATATATATATATACCTATGTCAGGTCACTTGTACGTATGTATGTATTTATGTCACTTGTGAAGCTCTCATGGGTGCTTCTGGTAACATGGAACCCAGTACAACCTGTTGCATGGTTGGATTGTTGGTGATTAGACAGGCACCCCCACCAGGCTAGCCTAGTGAGGAGGGTTGCTAGAAACCCAGCAGGACTAAAGACAAGACCTATTAAAAGGTCAGATGAACCTAGTGCAAGTTCAACGACTATCTAGCAAAGCGCGCAGAAATTCCAGGATGGTGTCTCATGTGCTAGAAGACCACTGGGAGGGAGGTACCCCTTAGTTCTTGTTGAAGCATGTCTCTAGGAGAAGGCTACTCTGATATAAAACCAGATATGCAGGGAGTAGTATTGGACATTTTGGGCATCTTTTGCTAATGCTTGAGATCATGGCACTCCCACATCCCTGAGCCTGCAACTCATATTGGCACCAGACATCTTGCCTCAGCTTGTATCTGGATAATGTCAATAGAGTGGAGAGGGTCTACAAGGTGTCATGCAAGCCTTATTGCACCTAAAACTTTGCACAGGCATTGCTGACTTTTTCCCAGGCCTGACATGTTGGAAGCATATATTCAGTGACCTGCATGTAGGTGGCCCATGCTAGATATAAGTCATCTCCTTGTCACTCAAGACAGCGATGGAATTCAGTTGCTGCATGGGTGTCCATGGAGCTCTATTTGGGGAGGACACTGCTGACCTGGAGTCCAGGGAGATTCTAGAAAAGGTGAACCAAAAATTGCCTGTCTTACTCAATCTAGTCAGTTTAGTGTGACTGACAGATGCCCATTCTGCACTCGAAAAACAGAGAATCTGGTTGGAACTTGAATATTTCATGTTGGAATGTGCACACTCTGTTTGCTGTATAACATGAGTGACAGTGGGCCTGAAAGACACACTGCACTTATTGTTCATGAGTTGAACCATTACGACACTGATATAGCTGCCCTTTCAGAGACTTGTATAATAAAAGGTGATGGTCAGCTTGAGAAGGTAGGAAGTGGATACACCTTCTTTTGGGAGGGGAAATCAGAGGAGGAGCATAGAGAGGCTAGAGCTGGCTTTGTAGTTCGATCCGAAATCCTTAAGAAGTTGGAGGAACTTCCTGTTCCTATAAATGCTCATCTAATGACTCTGCATTTGCACCTGAAAGGTGAGCAGTTCGCTACTTTAATAAGTGCCTATGCACCTACTTTGACCAGTTGTGATGAAGATAAAACTAATTTCTATACCCAGCTGAGAGCCATGCTTAGGAAAATCCCCAATTCTGATAAAGTCATTCTACTGGGGATTTCAATGCCAGGGCTGGAACAGATAGGCAGACATGGAACTCTCTTGGACATTTTGGTATAGGGAAGATGAATAACAATGGTTTCATGCTTCTGGAACTTTGTGAGGAATACAGACTTTACATCGCAAGCACTCATTTTATGCACAGTGGTAATAACACAACAATATAGATGTACACAAGGTCTAAAGTTTGGCACTTGCTAGATTATGTCAACATTCACAAGTGTGACATCTATGATATTTGTAACGTCAAGTCCTTTCATGGTTTGGAGTGCTGGATGAAACCACAGCTTGGTGCAAGCAAAGTTCCGGACAATGATCTGAATGAAAGAAAGAAGAGGGCCAGTTGGCATTCCTCAGCATCTGAATATCAATAAGATATATGATGCTTTGGTGAGGAAAGAGCTTCAGAATCATTTATCCAGCATTGAAAATACTACAGCGTGGGAAGATTTTAAAGACCAGGTTTTTCAATGTGCTGTTACCAGACACAAAGACTGATTTGATGAAAATGATCCTGAAGTTCGGCAACTGCTGGTTGTAAAGCACCAAGCCCACAGTGTATTATTGCCCTCAGTAATTCCTCCACTGACAGTGTGTTGTAGAATGTTGATATGTGCCACAGGGTCTTTGTCATGAGACATGTTGAACTATGGCTGAAAGTATTCAGTCAGTCTGTTTGAAGTCACTCAGTTCTTATCAACTTATTTTTAGTATGGCAAGGCCTTTCCCATGGACTTCCTCCAATTGTTTTTAGTCTTTTTTTGAAATCTCTCAAGCTATCTCTGTCCATAGCACTTTGTGGTTCCTCTGTTATTTGTTTTCACCATCATGATTTTAGTAATTTTTGTAACAGTTTGTCATAGTCGACCTAGTGCTTCTAATTTCTAACACTCATTGGTTGGGGACTGATTTCTCTGAAGCAGCATTTTCAGTTCAGAAAGATTTGGTTCAATCTTGATATTTCCATTAGCTTACCAATGACAGTCTTAACCTTGTTATACATAACTTGTCAAATACACAATCACTCCAGGTCAGTTTTCATCTCTTCTTGCATCGTCAAGGGCTTCATTCATCACTTGTTCTAATTACACCTTGTCACTAGTAGCATGAAGAGTTTCTCTGTACCAAGCTTGACAAGTTTGGTAGGCAACTGTTGTGCTTCTGTTAAATGTTGAAAGTATCTTGAGATTTTAATAGTTGATGATTGGTGCAGTAGTTTTCACCATATATAAACTTTAGTGCTGTGACTGTCCAAGTTACCTTGCTGCAATTTAAGAATGAAATAAATCATATGCTTATTTTGGGGTTGATGTTTGAGCATGGTATTTATTGTTACTAGTTCAGACTCATTACACTGAAATAATGGAAATCCTCAATTGGCACTGCAGCCACTAAACCATGCTTGCTCATAACTATGGGCTAATGTCTATAACCTTTCCCTAATTTGATATTTAAATCTCCCATAAGCAGCAATTGTCTATGCAAAGTCTGTTGAATAATAAATGTGCCAGTTGGCTATAGAATACTTCCTTGCTTTCATGGTGATTTGTCGTAGATGGAGCATATACTGATTATAGTGGTATTACAGTTCTATGTTAATGGTAGTCTCATTATAATGATTGTGTCAAATACTGAGCCATGTATATCTGTGGATTTTGACACTTTGTCTTTCTGTATAGTGAATCCAACTCCTAATTTTCTGCAGCTGAAGAATATGTATTCTGTATGGCTGAAATGAATTAAATAAAAATTAATGTCCACATATATCTGTTGTATCAATGCTGAATTTTCATCATCATCATTTAGTGTCCATTCTCCATGCTGGTCTGGGTTAGACAGTCTGATTGGAACTGGTAAACTAGAGAGCTGCACCAGGCTCCAGTCTGGTTTGGCTTGGTTTCTACAGCTGGATGATTTTCTTAATGCCAACCACTCTAAGAGTGCAGTGGGTGCCTTTTTCATGTCACCAGTGTGGAGACACCTTTTACATGTCACCAGCCCTGGTCATGACTATAATTTTACTTGGCTTGACATGTCTTCTCAGGCACAGTAAATCACCTAAGGTCTTAATCACTTGTCATCACCTCTGTGAGACTCAACATCCACAGATCACTGCGTCCTATATTTTCCTGGGTCTACCTCTTCCAAAGGTTCCCTCCACAGTTAGAGATCAGCTCTTCTTTATGCAGCCGTCCTCATCCATATACATCACATGACCATACCAGCACAGTCTTCTCTCTTGCACATCATATCTGATGTCTCTTATACCCAATCTTTCTCTCAAGACACTTACACTCAGTTTTATGTACACATTAACATTGCACATCTAGCAAAGCATACTAGCTTCATTTTTTTTCTTATTAATATAATACAATTTTCAGTTCTATCTGATACTTTAACCCTTTAGCATTCAGAATATTCTATCAAATGTAATGCTTATTTATTGACATTTTTTTAATGACTCATGTATTATCTTGTAACTTAGAGATTTCAATGATGTGATTGATTATTTTTAGAATGACATTGTAGGTAGGTGAGAGAGACCAGATCCAACCAGTTTGAACATAAAACAAGTAGAATATTTGAGCCAGATATGGTCAGTTTAACTGTTAAAGAGTTAAAGTAAACTAGCGTCCTAACATTCCACTGGACTAC
The DNA here is from genome assembly GCF_006345805.1 of Octopus sinensis. Taxonomy (NCBI): domain Eukaryota; kingdom Metazoa; phylum Mollusca; class Cephalopoda; order Octopoda; family Octopodidae; genus Octopus; species Octopus sinensis. Next base: position 49,028,671 of record NC_043002.1, on the reverse strand, counting down.
CATCAGAAGTCTTTTGATTCTTGGCTGATTTTTCAAGATGTAGACATCCCTGAAAAATTGTAAATATTGTCTGATGGGTATATTCAACATGAAACCAAAAGTAACATTTTGAACAGTTATATATGATAACCAGAAATATATTGCTTGATGATATGTGTGTGTGTGTGTGTGTGTGTGTGTGTGTGTGTGTGTGTGTGTGTGAGTGTGTGTGTGTGTGTGTGTGTGTGTGTGTAATTCTTTTTGGGATGGAGGAACTCATTGGAAGATGGTTTAGCTGGCTAGAACCTTAGAGTCACTGTCAATGCTATTCTTGTTAGGCTGTTGCACTCGAGATCACTAGATTGTAAGTTCAATTCCCTGATTGGATGGCAAGTTGTATTCTTGAGCAAAACACTTCATTTCACGATGCTTCAGTCCCCCTTTTGATCAGTGGGTGGCATCATTTGAAGGCTAAAACATCTGATAGTCTGGTCGGTCATGTGATCACATGATATATTTATATATATATATGTATGTATCTGTGTAGGTATATATATACATATATATATACATATTTATATATATATATATATATATATATATATATATATATATATATATATACACACACATATATATATATATATCATCATCATCATCATGATATACACATACACACACACACATATATATAGTGATATTTTGAAATTGTTTAATACATGTTTTAGGCTTGTAGATGACTTAAATGCATTATACACATGTATGCACACACACACACACACACACACACACACACACATCACACACACAAACAGCAACAAAAATAAAGAAAAAACAGAAGGCAATAAAGAAAACACACACACACTCATACACATACACACACACACATACTCACACACATACACACACATATATATGTGTGGAATTAGGACCAGTTTTAAGTCATTTAAACAGATTTGTCCAAATTGGGTCAAGAGAGGGTCCCATACACATGCTTGAACAGAGGATGTTATGATGAATTTTTAATATATCAAACCCTCAATGCCTTATGGCCCGAATTGGTGTACTGTACAAAGCATAAAACATCAATCTTCAGCTTTTGTAGTGCAGAGGGGCCCACTGCCAATTCTCTAATAGAGCCCTGCACTTCCTTATGCCAACCCTGTGTGGGAGTCCACATAGTTTCTGTCTGCTGAATTCACTCACAAGGCATTGGTCAGCTCAGGGCTAAAGAGGAAGATACTTATGCAAGGTGTCACATGGTGAGACTGAACTGAAACTACTTTTTAATTACTCAGCCATGCCTGAAGAAAAAGTAACAGAATAAAAGTTGGAAAATTTAGAGAAAAATGTGAGGTGATATGGTTCTCTTGTACCACCGGCACAATACAAAAATCAATAAAAGAGAATGACAATTTGATTGAGATGGATGAATAACTTGGGACAGAGAGAGAGAAAGAGAGATAGACAACAATGTAACAGTATAGGCAGGAAGGAAGAAAGAAAGAATGAAGGAAACAAAGATTTGTTGATGGTTGATACATTGACAAACAGACAGACAGACATAGATAGATATATAGAGTAACAGACAGGCAGACAGAAAGAAAAAAAGCTAGATGGATACATACATACATACTTACATTCATACATACATACATACATACATACATACATACATACATACATACATACATACATACATACATAGAATGATAGATAGATCAGCAGGTAGCTAGGTAAATAAAGTGATAGGCAGAGACAGACAGACAGATGGGCAGACATATCTGTATATAAGTAGGTAGCTAGGTTGATAGGCAGGTAAGTACATAGGTAAGTAGGTTGAGGTAGGTAGGTAGGCTGCTAGATAAGTAGATAAAAGAGTTAATAACTCGATAGAAATTTTTCAAAAGTGCTCGGAATGAGTGATATGATTAGGACTTAAAGAACCCAATAGATTTAGTAGAAAAACTAAATTTTTTAGTTTAAAGATGTAGAGTGTTAAATATACATCCATTTAAAATGAAATGTATCCAGCTGATAATGTATATTTTGTTGATATTATATTTATGTATTCATTTTTTGTTTTGAGATTGTCTATGTATATAGACTGATATGTGAATGTATTTTATAGGTCTAAATTGGCATACCAAACTGAACGTTTTTGATATAATAAAGGAAAAACAAACAAAAAGAATGGGGAAGAGAGAAAACAAAAGACTGAGTTTCTGAAGAATTGCTTAAATATATAGAGATTGTTAGTTTTGAAAGCATACTTATATACAATACATGCATATGCACAGAGGGAGAAAGACACATATGCATAACACAAGCACACATATGCATACATACACATACGCACACAAAAATACATACATACATACATATACATATAGATTATGTTTATATATGATACGTATGTTTATATATTCAAATATCATTATCATCATTTTACTGTTATTTTCCATGTTGGCATGGGTGAGACACACACACACCCACACATACACACACACACACACAAACACACACAAACACACACACACACACAAACATAAACACACACACATATAAACACACATATATATATATATATGCACAAATGTATATACATAAACACACACATATATAAATATGCAGATATGTATGTAGCAATTCATAAATATATTTATATACATGTGTGTATATATATTGTATATATAAATATAAATATATATATATATATATATATATATGCTTGTATGTATGTACACACACATACAAGTAACCGATAATGAATAAAATATAATGCAGTAGGGCTTATCTGGTGTGATATGTGTGGTGGGGGTTACTTGTGTATTTGTGCTTGTGTATGTGTGTGTGTGTGCGTGTGTGTGTGTGTGTGTGTGTGTTTATGCTTGTGTTTGTGTAATTGATTTTTATATAAAAAAAAAGTTCATATTAGCTTATTTAACAAACAAACAAACAAGCAAAATATACAAACAAGATTGTATCCTTTGAAAGAAACATAAACATAAATATACATATATATATATATATACATATATATATATATATATATATAGGTGGATAGATGATCAGTGATAGAAAGTGAGACATTGGTAACGGCCAGCTACTGATGCCAGCTGCAAGTGAGCACACCTTCCATTCCTTCCATTCCATATCTAAGCTATTCAGAACTAGAGTCAACACAGCAGTTGGTTATGTCAGTCAATTAAGTAGAGAAATGTTCCTGATGCGCTCACCAGTAGTCTCTTTTCGTCAATAGTACAGTGGAGCAACTGCAGAGGCCGCTAACATCGGAAAGAAATAATGCTGCCAAAATTAGTGATGGCAGTTGTGTGTTTTGCTTGTGTGTCATCACTCTGTTCAGTGACAGCTGTAACGGAAGGAGATAGCAATAATGAAAGGCATTCACCTTTAGCAATATATTGCACTAATTGTTGCAGACAAACTGCAGTGCCAAAAAACGTTATCCTCCGAAACGAGGCAATTTTTTTTTATTTCTTTATATAAAGCTTAAATTAATCTTCTTTCTGCACACAAAAATAAGCATGCATGTATGTATGTATATGTGCATATATATATATATATATGTACATAGTACATATATGAATAACTATATTCACAGAGTATATCATATACATGAAACTGACAAACATATTTTGCTGTGAGTTATAACATGCAAACACTCACACACACACACACACACATCCATCTACTTGGCAGTGTGGATAAAAATTTCACTTTCAGATCACATGGTTCTGGGTTCTGTCTCATCACATAGTATCTTGTACAATCGTCTACTGACCAAAACCGTCTCAGAAGATTTGGTAGACAGAAATTGAAAGAACTCCTTCCAATATGCATGTATACATATTTACATGTATGTACATATATATATATATATTTATATATAATTAAAGTGCAGTCAGACAGAGTTGTTTGTTTCCAATTCTCTGTGTAAAACATGATCAGTATGTTTGTTACTCAACTGATTGGGAAACTATGAGGGTTGGCATCAGGAAGGGCTTCCAGTCATGGCCAAAGGTTATGACTTGATTACTATAGGTCTCTCATTATATAATCAATATGATAGTATTATTGCTCTGTTCCATTGTTTTCATTTGTCACTCATGTTATTGGAACAGCTGTAAACTGTGGAATAAATGTGCTACCAACAACTGCATTCTTCACATGATATATATATATATGTGTGTGTGTGTGTGTATGTATGTATGTATGTATGTACTGTATGTGTAACAGTAGATATATCAGTGTCCCTTTGTTTTGACATCTTGTGATAGTCTTAGATGAGTATCTTTTTTCATGCAGTCAACGTCATTTATTTCCAATATTCTCCAAAAACATGTCTGGCCATGAGGAAATATTGCCTTGCTTGGAATGAGGTATGGTTTGGTGATCGGAATGGCATCTAACCACAGAAAATCTACTTGAATAAAATCCGTCAGATCTATGCAAGTATAGAAAGTGGATGTTATAATGAAAATGGTGGTAATGGTAATGGTTTACACACATACACACGTGTATGTGTGTGTATATATATATATATGTACATATACATACACATACACACATATTGATTAAAAATAGTTATGCCCAGTCTGTGGGGTTACCCAGGGTACATATATATATATATACACACACACATTTGTGTATGTGTGTTTGAATATGTTTATATGTATACAAGTGTTTGTGTGTGCATAGATGTGTAAGTGTGTATGTCTGTATAATGAGACCCTACTAAGGTCAATACTCAACCTGCAAATTTTGCCTGAAGGAGGCACTTCACATATATATATATATATATATATATATATATATATATATATAGTGAAGACACATGGCTTTGTGGTTAGGGCATTCAGCTCATGATTGTAAGGTCGTGAGCTCAATTCTTAGCGACACATTGTGTCCTTCAGCAAGACACTTTATTTCACATTGCTCCAGTCCACTCAGCTAGTAAAAATGAGTAGTACTTATACTCTGTGTTACACTGAATCGCCCTGAGAACTACATTAATGATACATGTGTCTATGGAGTGCTCAGTCACTTGCATGTTAATTTGACAAGCAAGCTGTTCTGTTGATCATATCAGTTGGGACCCTCATCATTGTAACCGATGGAGTGCTCCTTTTATATATATACATATACTAATTAAAGATAGTTAAGGTCAATCTTTGGGTTTACCCAGAGTTTCATGTCCATAAAGTGCTTAGCTTTACAGCATTCTTCAGACCCTAAGCTGTAAAGCTAAGTGTTTTATAGACGTTAAACCCTGGGTAACCTTGAATACCAGCTATAACTATCTTTATCTAATTACTCTACTGCTCTATAACTTAGAGTGTGTTTCTCTTTCAGATATATGATTTGCTCACAATATATATATATATATGTATATCATCATCATCATCATCATTGTTTAATGTCCACCGCCTTCCAAGCTGGCATGGTTGGGATAGTTTGACAGAAGCCTGCACCAGACTTCTATGACTGTTTTGGCAGAATTTTTATACCTGGATGCCCTTCCTAACACCAACCACTCAGCAGAGTGGACTTCAGGCTTTTTACATGGCACAAGCACAGGCACAGTCAGTTCTGGCAAGGTTTTTACAGCTGGATACCCTTACAAATACCAACCACTTTACAGTGTGGACAGGGTGCTTTTTAAGTGGCACCTGCACTGACAGGGTCACCAACTACCATTTATACTCAACAGATTTCTACAGTTTCCATCTACCAAATTCACTTACACGGCTTTGGTCGGCCTGGAGCTACTGTAGAAGATACGTGCCCAAGGTGCCATGCAGTGGAAGTGAACCTGAAAGCACATTGCTGCAAAGCAAGCTCCTTACTCACACAACTATAACAAAAACACATTTTAATCTCTAAGACCAAAACTGTTATTTAACATAAGTGAAATACCTGTACTAATTGATCATCAGATACTAATTGATCACGGGCAGAAATAGATAATCTCTCAGTTCTCCCACCTTTGACATGGCAGCATATCCTGATTGGAAAGCCAAAAGACAAGAGGGCTACACCAGCACTAACCTGGTATTTATTACAGCTTAAGTATTATAACTTGAGCAATGTGAAGTGAAGTGCTTGGCTCAACAGCACAATGTAACACTCCATCCAGAAATTCAGACATTGACCTTATGACTATAAACTGAACATCCTAGCCACTATACTATAAGTCTTTACTTCCATCAGGTACCAAAAGCTGTTTTGTCCTTCCATGCCTTGTGGGTGAATTTGGTAGACAGAAATTACATGTGAGCCTGTTGTGTATATCATCGTCATTTTAATCCGCTGTTTTCCTATGTTTTCATGGATTGGACGGAATTTTGCTGAGGCAGATTTTCTTTATACAGCTGGATGCCCTTCCTGTAACCAACCCTCACCTGCTTTCAAGTAAAGTAATTTATTCCCATGACCAGACATCTCTTCACAGAATATTGTGAAATGAAGAACACTGCTTTCATGACAATGACATTTGTTTAAAACTATCATGTTATATCAAAGCAAGGAGACAGTAATCCCACACACACATTCAACAGGCTTCTTTCAGTTTCCATCTATGAAATACATTCACAAGGCATTGGTTGGCACAGGGCAAAAGGAGAAGATACTTGCCCAAGGTGCCTTGCAGTGGGACTGAACTCAGAACCATGTGGTTGGGAAGCAAACATCTTATTACACAGCCACACCTACACCCATGTGTGTATGTGTGTGTGTGTCTGCGTGTGTCTACATGTGTGTGTGTGTGTGTGTGTATGTGTGTACATGTCTTTGTGTCTGTGTTTGTGACCACATCACCACCACATGACAACTTGTGTTGGTTTGTTCTGGTCTCTTTAACTTAGCAGTTCAGTAAAAGTGGCTAATAGAATAAGAACCAGACTTATAGATAACTACTGAAGGTGATCTGTTTGACAAAATCATTTCAAAGTGATGCCCCAGTATGATTGCAGTTCAATGACTGAAAGAAATAAGAGATAAAAAATACATGCAAAATTTGTGACCTTGTGCTTGTGTCAGAAATCACTATTTCATTGTTATCAGAAACATATATAATAATAGATAATTTAGATATTGTAGCTGGACAGGAATATACACGTATGACCTACATAAATGATGCTTCCACATTTTTTGTTTGAGTAGTTTAATATCAAATTTTTAATATTGTTATTTACTTCTTTTCTTTCTACATTATCTGTTTTAATGATGTCTACTTTTCTTTTTCTTTTTTTTTTTAGTGAGAATGTTTATATGTGTGAATAAATGATAGGAAGTATGAATGAAAGACAAGAGGTGTGTGGGTGAATAAGTTTGTCTGAGCATGTATGTTTTGTTGGCAGTAATATAAGATGTTATAGATAAATTGGTGTGATGGTACTATACTTCAATAGCTATGCCACATCACCTGTTGTCAGAGCCTGATGGACCAGCAGAGAATTGAGCTCCACTGAACGATTCTAAAGATCTTTAACATGAATACAATAACAGTTCTCTTCTCTGTTACTCTGGTGCTTGCCTAAGTCATTAGGCTATGGCATGCTGGAGCACTGCCTTAAAGGGTTTTAGTGAAAGAAATCAACCCAAGACTTTTTGAGCAATGCTCTTCTTCAGAAACAGCAGAGAGAGGAAAATCTAATAGGAAAGGAAGCTGCTCACAAACTGGTTATTTTATCACTCTGCTCTGGAAAATGAAAAGTTAAATTGATTAGGACAGAAAATGAACTAAAGACATTTTCAAAGGTGATGCAATGACTAAAGTATCCTTGTCATCTTTTTACCATACAAGATAGCAAACTGGCTGAGTCATTAAAGTATAGGGCAAAACATCTTGTAGTGTTTGCTCTAAGTTTAAATCCCAATGAGCTCAATTTTGCTTTTTATCTTTTTGAGTTATACAGACTGGTGGATTAACAGAATTGTAAAGAAGTCTGATGAGATGTTTTGTGGTATTTGTTCCAGCTGTTTGTTCTTGGTTAGTAGACTTAATCCATCATCACCTTAAAACCACTGTCTTAGTCACTGGGTGCCTTTATCAGAGTTCAATCTGTTAGAAGCATTCAGTTTAGGTCTCCATTGTGATGACAACTTTCTCCCTTCATTCAATCAAACTCGGAAAGCCTGAAAAACTAAAAGCAGAGTCAAAGATGCTGTCCTTCTCTTTCATTTTCATTGAGTAATCACAACTCTGGTTCTATGGACATGTGATTTAAATGCCACTGGAAAGAACTATAAGATGGATTTTCTTCTAGCTGAGCCAGCCAGCAAGAGACCTAGAAGTAGATCAAGAATAAGATTGTTGAATAATATCCATAGTCTCAGTTGTTCATGCTTGAGAGTCTAGTAGAAAGTTTCATAATGGTTGCTTCTGATAGGATCCTATGGAAGAGGTACCTCAAGACTCTAAAACCCATGACCTTCCAAAGAAAATCTGGTGGAGAAGATGGTTGGGTGGATAAATTAAATAAAATTTTAGTCTGAATATTTTTTTTTTTTTGGAAGTAAACAAAAACATTTAAGCGACCAAAAATTAGATTCCAACAGTGATTCTTTATTTCTTTTCAAAGCAAATCAGGGATTTTTTTTTTGCTGTTTTAATTTTTTAAAATTTCTTTTACACCAAATTATAAGATTGATTTTTTTGGACTACCTAAGCAAATTGTAATGAATAGACTGTCAGTTTCTAAAAGAATTTAATTAAATTTAATGATAGTTCAGATCTGTCTTTGTTAAAGTATAAAATAGAAGCAACAATGATATTTATGCAAAACAAAAGGTAATTTATCATTTAAAGGATGTATTGTATCATTTGGCCTTTGATAGAACTGATTATGATTCAAATTAAAGTCTAGTATTTTCTTTTATCATTTTTCAGCGAATTGTTAAAACTCAGATATCATTTAAATATACCAACTGTACAATCAGCCACATACTACACTGAGTAATAATAGCTATTACAGGAAGAACTATAGGATTCTGCCTAAACACTTTTGGCAGCAACTATAAATTCATTATAAGTTGGCTGCTGCTTTCAGAGAAGAGGTTTGGGTATTTCTTAAAATCCCATTGCCGAATAATCACTGCATAATATATTGGCTACTAAACTTGCTGAGCTGGCAATAAATAATTGCTATCCATTTATGTTTGATAATTATTGCATTTCCAGCTTTATGTGAAATATGACAACAAAGATCACCATGTATAGATTCACTGTTGGAAAAGCCTCAGCTACTCAGTTTAACAGCATAGTAAGGAATTACCTTTAATTAATTAATCAAAAGTCAATATGTCACCTTCAAATACTAATTTTATTATATTAACGTCATTAAAGGGAATAAATTGAAAAAAATCTTAAACTGAGCATATTGACTGTTAAGATGGTGAAGTTCAGATGGTGCACTGTTGGACAATGATAATGCGTTCTAATCATACTACAGTCATTGAGTTATGCTCTAAGACAAGGCACTTAATCTTGCTTACCTTATTTTTCAAAAAGTAAAAATCAAATCAAAACAAATGTATTTCACATTTGGCAGTTGTAAGTGAATTTATCATTTAAAACACTGGTTCCCAAACATCTATTTCCTATGGACCCCTTTGATTCCTATTTTGCTCAGGTGGAACCTCATAGCTATTTGATGTTTAAAAAATGTTCAGTTAGATTTTTATAATTACATATTATTAGGAATTGCATAAAAATGTTGTTAAAATATTTTGTGTACTGTTGGAGTATGAGCATTTTATTGCACATAAATTTTAACAACAAAATCTTATATGGACCCCCACTGATTTAAAGGAAATACTCATAGAAAAACATCTTACTTTTGCAAGTTTGAGAAAACTGGTTCAAATAGTATTTTTAAAAAAAGGCAAGAAAAATGGGTTGGATTTCAGGAAATATCTCTTCCCTTAGGAAAATACCAGCTTTTAAGAAACAACAGAATGTTGCCTTTTAGAAGTTGGCAATATACTTCCACAAGTTATAGTAAAAGTCTTGCTGTGACAGTCATTCTTAAAGTGACAGATACTGGTCACTTAACTTTTTAACACTTGCACTGGTTATATCCAGCCTAAATGTTCCACCTCTTCTATGTTCAAACAGACCAGCTCTAATCTCTCATACTAACCCTCCTATATTATTCTAAAATTAAACAATCACATCATCAAAATCTCAAAGCTATGAGATAATGCATGGCTAATTCAAAATAATATGAATAAAGAAACATTACATTTGACACAGTAATTTTAATCATCAAGAGTTAAAACTTGAACATTATAAGTTACTTGATACGGGACTGTGTGTTGAAGTTGAAATAATTAAATCATGGGAGAGTCATTTGAGCCACCTAAGAACACACATTACCTTCACTTTTCAGATATTAATATATCAAAAAAATATTTAAGGCAACAAGCTGGCAGAATTGTAATCACACTGGTCAAAATGCTTAGCAGCATTTCATCCATCTTTACTTTCTAAGTTCAAATTCCACTGAGGTCAACTTTCATCCTTTCATGGTCAATAAAATAAATATCAGTTGAGCACTGGGGTTGAGCACTTATCCCCGCCCCTGAACTTGCAGGCTTTGTACCAAAATTTGAAACCAATTCAAAACCAATATATCAAAAATTTATCAAAAATATCAAAATTTTCATGCATTTCTGCACTCTGGTTATAAACACAGTCCTATCCACTGAGATGCAGTGGAATTGTATAAGTACTGTGGAACTGTGACAGTTATGAGGTTTGTAGAAGCATGAAGTAATTTTGGAATATTGAGAAATAAACTAAAATTGAATATAACAGTTTTTTGTGTTCTTAGGTCATTTAAATAGTTCTGTGATTTTCTTGTAATTAAAGCTGAGTTAGTAGCCAGTATCTAGCTATATAATGTATCCTGGCACTACTGGTAGCAGAAGCTATTATGAACAAAGCCTAGTAACATTAAAATAAATACAAAACTATTTTCTGTTTTCAAATCCATAAATGAAAAACTAAACAGGATTGAATGAATAGTAAGAAAGAAATTATTGTTCTTTATTAGTAATGGCTATTGTACTATCTACTTTTAGCTTTTAGTTTTCACTTATTTCAGTCATTGGAATGCAGCCATAAAGGGGTTTTTAGTTGAGTAAATCAACTCAGTATTAGTTCTTTAAAACTGGTATTTATTTTATCAGTCTTTTTTTACTGAGTTATGGAGATATAAACAAATCAACACCAGTTGTCAAACAGTTTGTGGGATATACACAAGAACAAATACACTTATTCTGGCGTTACTAGCCTTTATTCATAATAGTTTCTGGTACCAGTAGTGCTAGGATACATACGAGTACATACATATATATATATATATACCGTATGTATATACACAATGGGTTTCTTTCAGTTTCCATTTACCAGACCCACTCACAAGGCTTTGATTGGCCTGGAGTTATAGTGGAAGGCACTTGCCCAAGGTGCCATGCAGTGGGACTGAACCCAGAACCATGAGGTTGCAAAGCAAGCTTTCTAATTTCACAGCCATGCCTACTTATGAAAAATGTCCATATTCTTTGTCACAGTCTTAATATTCCACATTTTTCTCTCAACAATCTCTCAAAGAAGTATTAAAATGGGCACAGTTAAGGCAGAGTGGTTAACAAGTTTGTTATGCAACTTTATGCTTTCAGGTTCAACTCCAGTGTGCAGTGCTTTTAAGTAATGTGACTAAAGTTTTATGAGTGGAACTTAGATGGAAACTGTGTAGATGGATGCCTGTTGCAGGGTTCTACTTTTTGGTGAGGTGGTAGACTTAATTTATCACAGCCTGATCCTTAGAGACCTTCAATGGAAACCATTCTGTTGCAAGCATTCAGACCAGATCTCCAGTCTGAGGATAACTTTCACTGTCCCCTACACCACCTTCTGACTAAATTTTCTTTTAACCAAAACTATAAGTAGCCCAGTCCTCTCCTGTCTCCCTCCTATTACAGCAGTAATTTTGTATATACACTCTATAAAATTTTTTAGTTATCTTGCTTTTTACAATTTTTCCTACCTAATTTGATGGTGTTGGCTTCAGAAATGCCACCAGAAATTTTCTATCACATCAAGTTTTTTGTTAAACAGGAATTCATTTTTTTACCAAAAAACATCAATTTTTCCATTAAATGCAAGACTGAAATAAGAAACTAACACAAACCAAGTAGTAGTTTTTATTGTTTAGCATATATTACACAAAATGTTTAATTACGCATCTTAGAATAAATATTTCTGTCAAATTGGAGTTTGAACTACTCAAGGAATGAACAGTCTCTTTGTTGCTTTATGTGAATAAATTGCATCATGACAGTCTCTTTGCAGTGATCAGCAGTAGACAGCACCATGTTGGTGTTCCACTTGCCTTGATACCTATTCCCCATGTTCTTGATGTCTTGGTAGAATCTTTTTCTTTGCTTGTCACTATTACCATAGGGTTTTCAAGAAAGTAGTCCAGATGACTGTGCAGGAAATACACATTTATACTCATGTTGCAGCCCAATGCTCGAAAACTAGTTAACAGAGTCTGCACAAGATCTTCATAATTTGATGGCTTCCTGTTTCTCAGGAAATCAGATACAACTGCAACAAAAGCATTCCATGCTTCTTTTTCAATGCCAGACATGGTCTCCAAAAATAGCTCATTCTGTGATTGGCACCTAATATATGGACCATCAAACACTTCAACCTTATTTTTCTCACAAGACAAAACTGGAAACTTTCTGCTTAAGTCACTGCCTCAGTGTTTCAACACATATAGCACACTATATGGGATGCCCAAGCTTTGTCTTGTCACCCAGTTCCATGCTAAAATAAGTAAGGAAGTAAGGTAAGCTTTCTTCACAAAATCTGTGATTTTGTTTCACTGCCTAATCCAGAAATAAGCAGAAGACATCGGGACTGTTTTTACATTCTCTTCTATCACAATTGGCCATATTTTAGAAATATAAAACATGTTCAAGCCAGTTGTCAGCTGGGAAAGCATTTTCAGATTAGTCAACAGTTATAAGGTAAGCAGATGCAGATTTGTGATGGCAGAGTTCCATAAAGAGCATACATACCATGAAGTTCTTCTTACAGCTCTTTGACTATGCTTAATGAAAAGTGACCTTGACTTATGTGACCTCACAATCAAAACATCAAGGACACATTCAAAATACCAATTTTCATAAGAGACAGTTAAAAGTTCAACAAAACACGTCTCATTTAGTTTGCAATGATAGTCACACTAAATTAAGCAAATTGTGGGGATATCTGCAGATAAATTCTGCAAACATGAGTCGTATGGTGTCAAGGGCTGCAAAAGATATGTTGTTTCTAAACATTTAATTGTATAAAGGACATTTCTTTCATCATCATGGCATTTGAAACTGGTTAGGTTGAAAATACTGAAAGTTGCTCAAGTTTGATACTTTTTATTTACTAAAGATACTTAAATCAACATTTGTTTTCACTTTTGTTGTTGAATTTACTTCAAATGACATAGAAAAACTGTTTTCAAAATTATGCCAAAATTATACATGGGTTCGCATTTGATGAAGTCAAATCTATCCTTAGAAATGGTGACAATACCAGAAATGTTGAAAAATGGACATCTTAGTTTGTGAAAAATCTTGACACGATAGAGCAAAATGGATTTCATTTTTGAAATCAGCACCTTTGAATTAGTAGGAAACATGTCGCCAACATCAGACAACAAAAACCCTGTTCCCCTGTGTTATGGATCAAAGCTTTCATGTTTTACTATCAATTTTTTTATTCCATTCTTTTTAATAAGCAGTTTTACAGTCAACCATAGTTAACTGTACAGATGATGTCTCTGAGTAATTAAGTCTCTAAAATATACTAATTTACATGCCTACCTAAATACAACTATTCATTCCAGTAGAGGCAAATGAGAACATTTGATGCATTTCTACATTGTGCATCATCAATAATGAATACTTAATATATTTTTTCTTACAAATTCATCGTAAGTACAACTTCATACGTTCATTCATATTTGTACCACTTGCAAAAAGTGCAACTTCAGGCAAAAGTTGATATTTAAACTCTACCTTTTCTGTATATTGTTTATATAAGTACTATGAACTTAGTATCCTCTAACTTGCTGTACTAAATATAAAAAGAAAATGGAATTGTCATGTCTAACATTTATAGCTGAGATAACATCATTACAAAAAAACAAAAATCCCACTGATATATTTAGATATAAACTTTAATATTCAGACTCCTTATCGTGAAAACACATAACTATACTACAATAAAATGCTTTATTACACTTATCAACATTTTATGATATTAATAAACAAACTCTGGTTTCTTAGTACCTACTTCGATAGAACAGACGTGACAATGTCTCATACCTACATTCATACATACTTACATGCATATCGGTAATCAACATTTGTTGTTTTATTCTGTGGATTTCTTTATCTACTGTTTCATTTGTGGAAGAGAATCTAAACAACATGAGATAAGAAATCCACAAAACACAGTAATTAACAATGGATATTTAAAAAGACTAAACTACTGATGAACTATTATATATGTGTATATATAATTGTACATATTTATATATATGTAAGTATGTCTGTCTGTCTGTCTGTCTTTCTGTCTGTCTATATATATGTATATTGATGCTGATTTGAATAGAGCATTTAGTTCTATCTTTTAATGAACAAAATAGCAAAGAACATAATTTGACTGATATTACAAATCATAACAGGAATAGTTAATCTCTGTTGATGACTTATGCATGATTAATATGACAATATATGTTAGAACTGAACTACACCAAGGAGATAAGTTTTTTTCTCACATTTTCGTTATTTTAAGATTTCTCTATAGTTGCAGGCATGGTTGTATGGTTAAGGAGCTTTCTTTGCAACAGCATAGTTTCAGGTTCAGTTCGACTGCGCAGCACTGTGTAGAAGCATATTGTGCATGTGTGTGTGTGGGCCTGACGAAGCCTTCCAGCTTCACAGACCCCAGTTGACCCGTCCAACCCATGCTAGCATGGAAAGCAGACGCTAAATGATGATGATGATGATGATGATGATGATATACAGAGCGCAGTGAATATATTGTCATCTAAATTATGCAAAAATGAAAACTTAGAATTTTGTTTTCCAATAATAGTAATGTATATGACTTGAGACGTTTGCCATGCCTTAATGTTTGCTGTTCTCTTTAACAATGATATATATACATATATATATGTATATATAAATATATATACATACATTCATAGTACATACATATGTACATATATTTATTTACATATTTGCACACACATATATATATATAGGGCGCGATGAACAAACTCTTGACTAAATTACACAAAAATGAAAAGAACACTGATATCTCATTTTAACATATATATTTATCAAAATTACATAAAAATATCTTGAAATACTAAAGAGTAAATTTATTCAATAAAATTGCCATTAGCTTCAACAACAGCCTCCAGATGACTTTGGAATCTCCTGCAACCCTTCTGGATGGTCTCCTTGTTTAAGTTGGTGAATGTTGCCATAATCTTTGCCTTCAGTTCATCTTTGGAGTAACAAGGAGGTTTGTTGGTCTTTCACTCAACTACACCACACACATAATAATCAAGGGGGTTGCAGTCTGGGGAGTTAGGGGTGATGTGGTCACAAAAATTGTCTGACACCCACAACTGGGTTCTCCTGCTTGTGTGGCATGGTGCAGAGTCCTGTTGCCAGACATAGGATCTTCCAGCAGCCTCACTCTTGACTCAGAGCAGCACTCCCTCGTCCAGGTACCTGATGTTGGACTCTGTGTTATGTCTGAGGCTGTGTGAGGAGATGAGTGGGGGTATAACATTGCCATCGCTAGTGATCACTCCAAACGTCATGATGTTGACTGGTTGTTTGATTTTTATCACTCTCAGTACGTCTTAGGGTCACGGCAAGCCAACGGTCATTCTGTGTGTTCACCATCTGTTTGTATTGGAGCTTCTGTCATGAATGCCAAGCTGTATGCCATGTTGTTTCCAAATTTCTGGCAGAGCTAATTGCACCATGGTGCTGTTTTTTCTCACAGACGACCCTACTACACTGTGTGGTCAAAAAAATCAAAAGCAAACAATGCACATGCACAAAATTAAAAATATAAATTGCCAACAATTCACCCATCGCATCCTCTGTGTGTGTGTGTGTGTGTGTGTGTGTGTGTGTGTGTGTGTGTGCATGCATGTGTGTGTGTGCATGCATGTGTGTGAATGAATGTGAGTGTATCATCATGTCTGTGTTCCATACTGAAATGGAGTGTATGAGGTGGTATCAAAAAGTTCCCAGACTAGCTATGTTTAATAAGAAGCAACTAGTTACCTTGTACAGCAATACACTGGTTCCAGCATTCCTGCTACTTTTGGAATCTGGCCTGGAAGTCCAGGACCTTCTGTGATTCACTCTTGATCACACAAATCATATTAAATGGCGACCTTTGAGCTGCATTTTCATCTTGGGGAAGAGATAAAAGTCTGCAGGTGCTAAATCTGGGAATAGGGCAGGTGTGGAAGTGATACCATGTTGTTTTTGGGAAGAAACTTGTAAGAATCCAATTCTTCATGCTCCACTGATCCAGTCACTTTCACCAAATGTTCTCCCTCAAATGTTTCAAAACATTGCAGTAAAATTATTGAATGACAGTCTGGCCCTGGAGGACAAATCCTCGATGTACAATACCACAGATGTTTAAAAAAAATGAGGAGCATCCTCTTGATTGAGCTGCGGCTTTGTGGTACTTTCTTTGATCATAGAGATGAAGGGCTCTTCCATTGTGACAACTGTTGCTTCATCTCAGGGTCATACCCATAGATCCAACTTTCATCACTGGTGATGGTCCTTGACATGCAGGATAGGTCATCAGTTACATGCTGATGGAGATCTTTACAGACTTTGACATGATATTCTTTCTACACAGTGGTCAGCAGGTGGACAGAGACACACTGCATGTTCAATTTAGACATTAAGATTGCCTGCTTGAACTCATGTGACAGACCAACATCAGCAATATCATTGATTGTCCCCTGATGATTCTCATTCACAAGCTGATGAATTTTCTCCACATTACCAGGGGTGACACTCATTCAGTAGCATGCCAACAGATGGCAGCACATGGTTGTATGCACAGTGAGAGCTAACAGTGACCTTCATGAGGCAGTGTGCTGAGCAATATTGCTGTGTTTACTTCACAAGTTAAAAAATTTGTTGTTTTTGTGATTACGTGTATGCTGTAGTCTGCATTTACAGAAAATGACTTCCAGGTCAGATTCCAAAAGTGGCAGGAACCCTGGGACCATGGGACCAGTGTATTGCTGCACAAGGTGATTATTTCAAAGGAGATGATGTTAAGACTTACGTGAATAAGTTACTTTTTATTAAACATAACTTGTCCAGGAGCCTGTTGATACTACCTCATACATTTTCAAGTACATTATTCTATCACATCATTAAACACTAAGATTTTTAAAAATAAGGGAAATGACTTGAGTATGTATAGCATGAATTTAAGAAAGTCTGTAAAAGGATGAGGATCAAAATCATTATCATTATCATCATCATTTAATGTTTACTTTACCACACATGTGGGTTAGAAGGAATTTGTTAAGGCCAATTTTTCTACAGTCAGATTCCTTTCCTATAACCAACCCACACCTATTTCCAAGCAAAGTAATGTTTTCGCATAGCAAAATATGAAAGAAAATTTCACTTGTATGATGATGACGATGACAATGATGATGATTATGATGATGCTCAGTTACAAATATGTGATGACTATACTATGGTACACACAAGCATACACATACACACACATCCATGCATACACACATATATATGTACATGACAAATTACCTTGGATGTTAATTCTACTTGAATTTATTAGTATCTGATTGATTGATATAGTTAACCAAATTTGTTTAACACTGAATGCTTTATAGAGATCAACCTTGATTTATTAATCCCTTTTACTTTTTAATATATATTTATCATCATCATCATCATCATCATCATCGTTTAATGTTCATTTTCCATGCTGTTATTTGCTGGTATTTGTTTGACTATAGCTGGCAAGCAGGAGAGCTGCACAAGGTTCCAATCAGATTTGAGCTGGTTTCTGTGACTCAATGCCCTTCTTAATTCCAACCACTTTATAGAGTGTGTTTTTTATATCTTTATGAAAGACAAACTTTTCTTCAGTTTTATCAACCAAATTCACTCACAAGACACTTGCCCAAGATGCCATACAATGGGACTGAACCCAAAACCACATTGTTGGGAGACAGGTATCTAAACCATTCAGCAATACCTGCATCTATTGAATGATGTATGCAAAAAATTCTTTCTCTCTCTCCTGCTTCATGTACTCTGCTTTGTAGGTCTCAGTAAGCATGAGCTTCAAAGCAAAGATCTGAAGATTAATGATTTTTCTTAGAAAGATATAAAAGTGGTTTCTGTTGCCTTCTGCCAATTTATTTAGAATTTACTCTATTAGTTTCATGCTTTCTTAAAAATATCCTTGAAGAACAGGGTCTACTTAATCCTTAAGCACAGGAGGACTGGTTTACATAATACCAGGGTTCTTCTCAGTTAATTGAAATTTCTTCTTGGTTAAAGAAAAAAGAAGCAAAGTTTGGCAGAAAATGTTAGCAACACTTGAAGAAAAGAGAAGGGAGATAATTTCTAGAAATCGGTTTCAAATTTTGGCATAACGTCAGCAATTTGGGGGGCAGGTTAATTCAATTACATCAACCCCAGTGATCAATTGGTACTTATTTTATCGACCCTGAAAGGATGAAAGGCAAAGTCAACTTAGCAGAATTTGAACTTAGAATGTAAAGACAGACAAAATGCCACTAAACATTTTGCCCAGGATGCTAACAATTTCACCATCTTGCCACCTTCAGTAATTTTCAGAAATTAAGAATTAATATTACAAAATTAATTTACATGTTTTGGAACAAATTTGATTTTTGTTTGTTGGCAAAGTGATAGCTATGGTCATGTTTCAGTCATATTGGTCCTCTCCAGCAGAGTGTAGTCAAATGCAAGCCTGCTGGATCAGTCAACAAATGGTTTTATGTACAGAGAGAACAAATGATGTTGGAGGCTTACCTTCATGCTGTAAACACTCTCACTGATTTCTTCTGCTATTTTTAAAAATTTCTTTCTTATTAATACATTGCTCTCTTATAATACAGAATCTGATCAAATCATTATTAATGAACAGAACAGATACGGCTGTGTGTCTAAGAAACTCACTTTACAACCACCAGTGTTTGGGCTCAGTTCCACTGCACAGTACCTTGAGCAGCGGAGCTGAAATTTTTTCTGCTATTGCCCTGGGCTGATAAATGCCTAGTGAGTGGATTGAGATAAAAAAAAAAAACCATGTGAAAGTCCATTCTATATATATATGTCTGTATTCACGTATGTCTTTATGTTTTGCAATCACCACCATCATTTGACAACCAGTGTTGGTTTGTTTACATCCTCATAATTTACTGATTCAGCAAAAGAGTCCAATAGGATAGGCGTCAGCCTTACTAAATAAGTACTGGTGTTGATCCATTCAACTAACTCTTCGATGTAGTGCTCAAGCATGGATGTAGTCCAATGTCTAAGCTAAGTAAAAGATAAAAAAATATTTCACATTGATGGGTTATATCTTTAGTTATATTTTTTAATATTGTTGTTTCCATTGCTTTGACAAATTCTTAAAATTGATTTCCTTTATTTTTTCATTCTTTAAGTCTTGAACAAACTTCCCTGTGTACCTTACTCTCCCTAACATCTCACTATTTGGTGTTTTACATGTTATTTAATCTGGTTAACAATTAGAAACTTATATAACTTGATAGAAACCGAACATCAGTCACATCAAAACAAATATAATATAAAGGTTGAAAGTTACTTACACGCATGAAGAGTAAAAACAAATTATATACATGTATATATATATATATATGTATGTATGTATGTATTTATTTATGTATGTATGTATATGCCAGTGCCACCTGACTGGCTCCCATGCCAGTGGCACGTAAAATGCACCCACTACACTCTCAGAGTGGTTGGCATTAGAAAGGGCATCCAGCTGTAGAAACATTTTGCCAAATCATATTGGAGCCTAGTGCAGCCTCCTGGCTTGCCAGTCCTCAGTCTAACCGTCCAACCCATGCTGGCATGAAAAATGGACGTTAAACAATGATGATGATGATGATGTGTATGTATGCATTATTGTGTTATTGATATCTCAAGATTTATTTGCCAAACACAGTTCTGAATCTAAAACAGCCACCAAATTTAGGTATTCTAAATTCTACCCTATACATAATTCCAGACAGTGAAATAATAGAATTTACTTCGACATCTACCATAGATTTGCAGTTATAAAACATACAAGATGACTGGAGATTTCACTAGCTACAACTTCAAAACAATGATTATGACAACTTATCAATATTACATAAGAGTTTTGGATTACTTTTATCTTGTTAAACTTCTTGATCTTCATTTCTCTTCTTCCCAAATGTATCATATTTCATTGATATTATTCATATTGTTTTGATATTCACTAGCAAGCAATATATATTAGAACATTTCAATTAATTTCCAGACAATCTGTTTTTAATTGCAGTAAATAGTTCCCAATATGGGTACCATCAACCAAGATTGGTTGAACTATCAATCACTTTTGTCATGTATTATTACTTGCCATTCAAAAGCAGTAAGCCAATAGACAAAGTACTAGACAAAGTACTTAATGACATTCCATGTCTTTATGTTCTGAGATCAAATCCTGCCAAGGTCAGCTTTGCCTTTCGTCCTTTCAGAGTTGACAAAATAAGTACCAGTTGATCACTGGGGTCGATGTAATCAACTTGACCCCATCCCTCAAAATTTCAGGCATTTTGCCTATGGTAGAAAGGATTATTACTTGCCTTTCAACCATCAGCAATCTTATGACACCTCACATGTCTTTATAAGTTCTTTTTACTATTATACTCCCAATTCTAAATGTTTGGAAAATTAATTTTCTTTAGAGGTGGAAAGTAACAATATCTACAACAGAATGTCTTTTAAGCATTAACCCTTTAGCATTTAAACCAGCCATATCCGGCCAGAAGTATTCTGCCTGTTCTATGTTCAAACTGGCCAGATCTGGTCTCTCACACCAATCCTACAATATCGTTTTAAAAATTAACATCTGCCTCATCAAATTCTCATAGTTACAAGATAATGCATGATTAGTTCAAAACAATGTGGATTAAAAAGTATTAATCTTGGTAGAATAATGCGAACACTAAAGGGTTAAACACTTAATGCTGAAATAAAAATGGAACCTGTTTTCTATCAGTTAGGCAGACTAGAACAGACAGAGACACATACTTTGATAGGCGTTGCAAGATTAGAAGTCATGATCATCAGGTCAGTAGTCCAGTAACCTTAATCTGATACCTAATCATCATCATCAATTTGACATCCACTTCTCAATAGGTCAAATAGAATTTGCCGAAATGGATTTTCTACATTTGGACGCCCCTAGCCCCCATTACAAACCTTTGCCTATTTTCAAGTAAGGTAATATTTTCCCATTACCAGACATGGAAGACAGGAAATGAAGGACACCACTTGCATTCTGGTGTCACATACAACTATGACATAATGCCAAGGCAAAGACACAGTAACACACACACACAAATATTGAACGATGAGAATGAGTGCCCAACACCACATTGGTGGAGATAGATCCCTTATTTGTGTAGTGTTAATAACGGTAGTCTTAATACACAAATAAAGTATATATATATATATATATTAAACTTTTAATACTTTTGATATTTAAAAAAAATATATAAATAAATTAATTAATTAATTAATTAATAAATAAAATAATATATATTATATAAAAATATACATACATACATATATATATATATATTTGTATATATATATAAAATTTATAAGTTTAAATTATTTAAATAATTTTTTATTTTTAACTTTTATATTTTTAAATTAATTCTATGTATTGGCTTATGTTTTTCACTGTTTGATTTGCCTAATAGTGGTTTTATCTCTAATTTAATATAATATAATATAATATATTTATACTATAAAATTGGATTTAATCCTAAATCTAATTTTTCCCTGTAAGTTTGGATTTATTCCCTAATATTATTATTATTATTATATATATATATATATATATGAAAAAGTGTGAAAAAGTGGCACACCCTAGCGGTTGAGGGAACCTGTGGAAGAGGCAGACCCAGGAAAACCTGGGGAGAGGTGGTGAAGCACGACCTTCGAACTTTAGGTCTCACTGAGGAAATGACTAGAGACCGAGACATCTGGAAGTGTGCTGTGCACGAGAAGACCCGGCAGGACAAGTGAGACCATAACCCATGGCCTTCTACATGGGATGGAGCCAGCCTACGTATGCATACCTTCCCTTCTTGGGACACAAAACTCTACTTGTGAAGACCTGTTGAGGCAAGTGAGGATCAGAATCGAAATCGATCAATGGAAATTGCAGATGTGTTACCAGTGCCGGTGGCATGTAAGAGAACCATCCGTTCGTGACCGTTGCCAGTGCTGCCTCGACTGGCCTCGTGCCAGTGGCACATAAAAAGCACCATCTGTTCGTGTCCGTTGCCAGCCTTGCCTGGCCCCTGTGCTGGTGGCACATAAAAAGCATCATCCGTTCGTGGCCGTTTACCAGCTCTGTCTGGCACCTGTGCAGGTGGCACGTAAAAAGCACCCACTACACTCACAGAGTGGTTGGCGTTAGGAAGGGCATCCAGCCGTAGAAACACTGCCAGATCTGACTAGGCCTGATGAAGCCTTCCGGCTTCACAGACCCCAGTTGAACTGTCCAACCCATGCTAGCATGGAAAACAGATGCTAAAAGATGATGATGATGATGATGATGATATATATATATATATATATTGGCTGACCGGTTCGCGGAACACCTTCGTGACATCCACCTTGCGAACGACACACCGGTCTCACGCCATTTCCGCTCCACCGGTCACTCCTTGCAACACCTATCTGTGTTCGGTTTGTCCTTACACAGAGGCCATCCGGATTCCCGTTTGCGCCGTGAACAGGAATTAATCTTCTCTCTTCGCTCTTATACGCCATTTGGTCTCAACTCTCCCCCCCTTCTCATCTAACCCCCCCCTCTCCCCCTCCTCACCTATCCTTTCTCCCCCCGACCCCTACTTCTTCAGTCCTTCATCCTTTCACCCCTACTCCCCTTCCCTTCTTCCCTCTTTCTCCCTCCCTCTTCCCCTTCCCTCTGCTCCCTCACTCCCTCTCTCCCCCTCTCCCTCTTTCCTCCTTCATCCCCCTCCTCCCCTTCCTTCTCCCCCATCCTCTCCTCTTCCCCCTTCTCCTCCCCCTCTTCTTCCCCTCGCCTTCTCTACCCCCCTCTTCTCCCCCTCCCCCTCTTCTCCTCACTACACCACATGACTTTACACATCACATCACATATGATGTGCCATACTAATACACACACCAACTAATACATACTAATACGTACTAATACATATCAGTACATACTAATACTTACACCAACCCTATACATACACACGTCCAGACCCCGCATACGCACTTATACTCTCTCACACACACACACACACACACCTATACATACCAATACGTACTAATACATACTAATACATACTAATACATACACCAACCCCATACATACGCACGTCCAGACCAATCTTACGCACTAATACTCTCTCATACACACACACCCTTATACATACTAATACATACACCAACCCTATACATACACACATCCAGACCCCTCCCACGCACTTTTAGCTGGTCCCTCAACCCTTTTATCAACCCTATTATCTCCCCTTATTTCGCTCTCGCGTCTCATGTTTGATCTTTGACCTCTGGCCGAAATCAGATCGCCATGTTGATTCGTTAGCTACTGCACGCATTTTTTTTATCTCCTTCTTTCTGTGTTTTTCTCTCTATGTGTATCTTTCTGTTGAAGAGCGTAGGCTCGAAATGTTAAAGACTTGTTTTATTTATATTTACTGAGCGCCATACTAATACAATTGTTCGTTTGTTTTCCGCCTGCCTTCGTCTTTTGTTTATTTTCATAAAGCTTCCCGTTATATATATATATATATACACATATACATACACAATGAAATTTTTTCAGTCTCCAGCTACCAAATCTACTCACAAGGCTGTCAGCCTGAAGCTGTTATTAGAAGACGATTGCCCAAGGTACCACACAGTGGGACAGAACATGAAATCATGTTCTTGAGAAGCAAACCTCTTACCACACACCTACATCTGAGCCTGAAAATTTTTTTCTCAGTTATGACCATGTTCTCATTTAATTGTTGTTTAATCCCAGATCAACACTGGTCAAGCAGACCTATTAATCAAGGCTCAAGGCATTCCAAACACGATCTTCTCATTTTTTTTTCCAGTCATTGTGTATGTAGATTTACATTATCCATTTTGCCCCATTTTATATTAAGACAGTACATTGTGAATGTTTATTGAGGTGTATTTTTGCACTCCAAGCAAAATCTCTGACTGAATACCAACCAATGTTACCACACATCAATTCCATCATAAGTGTAACATAGTTTACAAGGGAGCATACCATGTTATCCTGCATCAGTGATAAACAAGGATAGATGTATTCTACTTCTGTTTGTTTTCACTGGACAAATATACTCTTTTCTTCTTTCAATTGATTTTGTATGAAATGGTCAGAAGATGTAATTTTTAAAAATTATTATCAAAGAATTTTCTTTGTGTATCTATTTTCCACTGATATTTAGCTAACTTTGATTTTATAAAATAATATTATTATGGTTCCAAAATTATAAATTCTACTATTTTTTCCTTTTATATTGCAGGTCACAATGGGAACGGTATTCTTCTCTACATAGGTAAGGATTTTAGTTATTCTTTGTACATTTCTTTACTAGTATCAAGATACTCCAATGAAGCTTTGTCAAGTTTACCAAAGAACAGCTCTATAATTTAAAACTAAATGAATGATCTTTAACTTCAATGTATACAAGTATTAATTTCTATAAACCACATATTACATATGATTGTTCTTATAGTTGTTGATGTTGTTGCTGCTGTTGTTGCTGATTAAGCAGTCTTATGGCATGCATGTTGTCTGCTGCAAAACGAAGTGCAATTAATTCATTGTTTTTACTATGTCTGTGTAGTTAAGAGATTCGCTTTGTGACCATGAAATTTCAGGTTCAATTCTACCGGATGGTTTCTTCGGCGAGTATCATCCTCTATAGCCCTGATCTAAACTGTATCTGATAAGTGAATTTTTTAGACAGAAACAGTGAAGTAGCTCATTGTGTGTGTGAGAGTGTGTGTGTGAGTGTGTGTGTGTGTGTGTGTGTGTGTGTGTGTGTTTGTGTGTGTGTGTGTGTGTGTGTGTGTGTGTGTTTGTGTGTGTGTGTGTGTGTTTGTGTGTTCATATGAGTGTGTGTGTGTAAGAGTGTGAGTGCGTGTGTGTGTGTGTGTATGAGTGAATGTGCATGTGAGTGAGTGTTTGTGCATGTCTATGTTTTTTTCACACTACTTACCAACTGATACTGTTTTTTTTCTTTTACATATCTGTAATTGAACAGTTCAGCAAACGAAACCAATAGAATAAGTACAGGGGTCAATTTGATCAATTAACCTGTCATGGCAATGCTCCAGTATGGCCATAGTCTGATAACTGAAACAAGTAAAAGAATAAAAGCATATCATACAAAACTGAGAGCTACACTACGTACTCCAAATAAATTGTCATGAATCATACAGAGGGCAATATGGATATATATATATATATATATATATATATATCATGAAGTATATTTGCCACTTAAATGTGGCTAAACCTTAAGGGTGGATGCTACTGTAGCTTGTAGCCCCAGGAGGACACTACAGTAGCATCCACCCTTAAGGATTAGCCACATTTAAGTGGCAAATATACTTCATGATGTCATGCAGCTACTGTTTATACCTCGTTCAGAGATTTATTACATATATATATATAAATGTATGTATGTATCATCATCATCGTTTAACGTCCGTTCTCCATGCTAGCATGGGTTGGACAGTTCGACTGGGGATCTGGGAAACCAGAAGGCTGCACCAGGCTCCAGTTTGATCTGACAGTGTTTCTACAGCTGGATGCCCTTCCTAACGCCAACCACTCCATGAGTGTAGTGGGTGCTTTTTACGTGCCACCGACACAGGTGCCAGGTGAGGCTGGCAACGGCCACGATCGGATTGGTGCTTTTTACGTGCCATGTATGTATATACGTATATGTCTGATTTTCTATATGTGACTGATTTTCTATTTTCTCTGCCTTTTTGCGACTAGATGCTTAGCATACTGGACAACTTTTTCTCCTCTCTTACTAATTCTGTTTTTATATCCATTTGAAGATTTCTTCCAGGCCTTAATCCATCATAATCATATTTGGCTGTAAGGCGTTATTTATTGTCTTTGTCTATCATTTCAAATTACATTTGTTTACTTTCATGCATCCACCCTGTATTGTTTTGTTCGCTCGAGCCCTAATTCTATGCAAATCTTGCAGGTGCCACTGATAAACCACATATTACATATGTATATGCTGTACATTAGCTCATTCCCTCCATCAAATTGACGTTGCCTGAACAGGTGCACGATGTACCACATGTTAGGTGTTGAAGTGATTGCAAAGCAACATAAGATGATGTTCAAGAACACAATTCACCACCAGGTCTAGAAACTGAAACCACAATCTTGTGATCACAAATGTAACATCCTAATCACTTGACCATATGTATGTGTATATATATATATATATGTATGTATATACAAGCAAAACGCCCCCCGTCCAATGGACGGTGCTGAGTTGTCAAACATTTAAACTAAATTTTCTCAAAACAACTTGTCCGACTATCCCATAGGCCTCCCCTTTGAGAAACACTGATTAAACCTAAATTTGAGACACCAGCAAAAGAAGAAATAAAGATAGTTTTTTTCTATTCCAAAGAAAAACGATTTCTCACGGCTTTATCGATCGCATTCTCACCTGGAATCGATTTTTGTAATTCTTTCAAGAATTGTGCACACCCTGATACCGTCGGTATCTACATATGAAATTGAGTGCAATCAGATGGAGGATGCCCGAGATCCTAGAAGCCACACACACTCAGAGACAGAACGGATTTTATATAAGAGATAATTAGTTTTGATTAAAAAATAGTTGATACAATCACAATATTTAATCAAAGATTTATTATCAAAGTTATTTAAAAAATTATTTAGAGAACAGAGTATCACAAACCATCAGGGGAGAAATTTTTGTATAGTGTGTATCATGTGTATTTTGTGTGTAAGCACTTTCATTGTTCAACTTTTCAAACATATATATTCTATGCATGTGTATATAACATAATATATACATACACACACACACACACACACACACACACCCATATATATATAAGTATGTATACCTACATGGACACTTACATGCATGCATGCACGCATGCACACACACACATATATGCATGCATGTAAATGTTTTAGAGGCCAAATACATTCATATTCTACAAATATGAGTTTGTTGGTGTTTTTATGTATATGTATATATATTTATGAAAACATATGTGTATTTGTGTGTGTGTGTGTGTGTGTGTGTGTATGAGTGTGTGTGTGTGTGTTTGTATGTGTGTGTGTAACTTTTTCTCATCTAAATAAAGCATCACACACCTACATCAACATGAAACGCGTCGCAAGATGAAAGTGTACGGAGACAATGTACAACGTGGAGATAAATGACAGCATATCAAGTGAGTAGTTCTTTCATCAAGGCATCAAATCATTAGAAATGGTTTGTTGGCTATAAAGTTTAATACTAAACTGTACATGATTTTATAGACTAGCTTGGCTTCTGTGAACTGCCATTGCATATAACAAGATAAGATGCTGATGACAATCTTTCCATATTCTCTCAGCATGCAGGAAAAGATGTGGAAGTCAGATCTCCCTCAATAACAGTTTTTTTTGTTTTTCTTTTTTTCATATTTGCTTATGATTTTTTTTTGTTTTGTTTTAATTATGAATTGCTGTGATTGCTCTGTTACTTTTATGTGTTTGTTTTTGCTTTGTGTTCTTGTTTAATACAACCATTCTTTCTCTTCTTTTCTCTCTCGCCTTTCCTCTCTCTTTCTCTCTCTCTCTCTCTCTCTCTCTCTCTCTCTCTCACTCTTTCTCCCTCATTCTGTGTGTGTGTGTGTGTAAGTGCATGTTTATAAATTCTAGGTCCTTTTGAAAGTGTTTTATGCTAATACATTGAAAACTTCTATTATAAACTATGGGTTTGAGGGAAAGTAAGAGATAGGCTTTGAGATGAAAAAAAAAATATAGTTGATTTTTGCCTAGAAGAAGATAAGGCTATATGTGATGTGATATCTCCAACTAAACGATTTATGAAAGCAATAGCTATTTGGACCAGTTTTATCAGTGTTAATAGCTATCATTGATCTTTGCCATCTAATAGAGCTAAATTTTTTGATTTGCCCAGTTTTCACAGCAAAGCAAATTGATGTAATATCCACTATATAACATGCTACATATGATTGAGGAATATTCTGAAGCTTTTTAAATTTCAGAGAAACACTCAACATGCAAATGTTTATAATAAGCATATTCAATTAATAATCAAAATTAGTAATTAATTGTGTGTGGTAGTGTTACTAAAGCTATTCAGTTAAGAATTGATATTGATATTAATATTATTATTATTAAATAAACATACACAAACATATATAGTAATGAAAAATAGTCATAAATTATTTATGGTAATAGAAATTAATGAAAGTTTCTTTTCTGACATCATTATTATCCATTCTAAAAGATAATGTGAAATGGTATATTATACGACTTAAATATACAGCAGTCTATATTTCTATACTCTAGGTTCAAGCTCTACTTGGCTGACTTTGTCTCCTCTAGCCAGAGCTGTTGTAATTCTTGTTTTTTAGCCCTTGGTCAGCCCTGATCAAGCAGTCTTATAATCAAAATCATTCAACAAGAACCATCCAGTTTTTGACTTATATGCAGAATCATATTTGTTTCAGTCAAGCAATGGTTTGAAGAATTTAGTCAATCAAACTGACTACTGTATTTATTTTCAATCTGGTACTTTTTTTAATTGATTTCTTTATCTTGAACAGTTAAGTTACAGGGATATAAATGAACCAACATCAGTTGCCAAGCATTGAAAGAAAAATACAGAGAAACACGTACACACACATACCATAAATCCTCGAGTATAATCCGCAATTTTTTTCCCAAAATTTAAAGGTCAAAATCCCTAGTGTGTACTACGAGGTTAAAAATGAAAAATATTTTCTAAGCTATGTCCGAGTCTCTATTTGCTGTCCGGCAATGTTTATTCAGACACATTTTGTGATGTTGGGTGCGAAAATACCTTAAGCTAAGCCTGAAAGCAATGAAGTCATAAAAAAATCATCCATAACATGCAGTAAGCAACATTTATTAAAATAAAAGTATTCAGAACACAGAATAACATGTAACAAAAACAATTTGCAAACATATTTACATTCCCATATAACAGTTAAGAACATCACCATTAATGTATTATGCATGCGTGGAAGTGTTTGTTCGACTAGATGCTGCTGGCTTGATTATGCACGACTCAAGTTAGAGGAGGGGTGCATATTATACACAAGGTTTAGGTTTTTCAGAAGTACAGCCCACTAAAAATCCTCTGCTTATTATACTCAGGGGCGGACTATACTTGAGGATTTACAGTATGTATATATTGCCTAACATGTCCTTTTATTAGTCTTGGCTTAACCAATACATTTTTTAAATGACATTTGAAAGATAGAAACTATATAGAAGACTGTCTTGTGTATATATTCATTCATCCATTCATGTTATACTTGTTTTTCCATGTAAACATGAATTAGATGAATATATTATTGAGACAGGAAAGAGGCAGATCCAGGAAAATGTGGGGCGAAGTGGTAAGAAAGGATCTTACAGAGGAGATGACAAAGGTCCATGACAATTGGTAATTTACTGTGCTTGAGAAGACCCATCCAGCTCTGTCAAATGAGGCCACAATGGCATCTTGGTTATGTCCATACCCCTGTACACAATCTGTTCCTGACAAACCTCAACCTCACAACTCATCTTCCTAACACCTCTCCCATTGATCCCTACCCCTAAGTTCATCATTTGTTGTATTCCCTTCCACTCTATCTCTCATTCACCCTTTGCATCCTCATGAACCTACCTATACCTCTCTCTCTCCTCTCTCTCTTTCTCTCTCTCTCTCCCTCTCTCTCTCTCAACCAGTACTTATACTTCTTCATGCTTGAAAAATGAATGGCAAAGTCAACTTTGGAGGAATTTGAACACAGAACATGATGTATCTGAAGAAATGTCACAAGGCATTTTGCCTGACACTAATGATTCTGCCAACTCACTACCTTAATTATCAGTAATGTGTTACATAAAAAGTAACCTTCGAATGTTGAGCCTCGTAGAGGCAATGACAAGCGACCAAGACCTTTGGCAATATGCTGAGCTTGAGAAGGCTCATCAAGCCAAATGAAATACTGATGCCAGTAGCATGTAACTCGCACCAATGCCGGTGGTACATAAAATGCACCCATTACACTCTTCAAATGGTTGGTATTAAGAAGGGCATCCAGCTGTAGAAACCATGTCAAATCTACTGGAACTTGGCGCAGCTCTCTGGCTTACCAGTTTTAGTCAAACTATCTGACCAGGATGATGAAATAGCTTCTACTTTGACTTTTGTGAAGGCAGCAAGCTGACAGAAACATTAGCAAGCTGGACAAAATGTTTAGCGGTATTTCATTTGTCTTTGTTCTGAGTTCAAATTGTGCCAAGGTCAACTTTGCCCTTTATCCATTTGGGGTTGATAACAAAAATACCAGTGGAGTACTGATGTCAATTCACTTGACTTACTCTTCCCACCCAAATTACAGGTCTTATGCCAAAATTTAAAACTAAAAGATCGTCATATGTGTGTGTTTATATTTTTAAGTCAGTAGGCAAGGCATTATCTATGGCATTTACAGGGCCTCCAAGACTGGTCAGAGGAAATGAAGTAAGTATCCTCAAACCAGTATGTAAGCAACAGAGTTTACTCCGCTAAAGGTACTCAATGATGAGGTTGCTATGTCAAACCAGAGCTCAAATTAAGTCTACCATCCATGCAACCATAGAGGGATTTGCACTGGAAACACAAATAGCACAAAGCATCTCATCAAACACTCTAAGAATTCTACTAATCCTCCACCCTTCACTGATGCTTTCTTAATCAACCTGAGAAAAAAAAGACAAGTGACATTGGTAAGATTTTAACCCAGGATGTAAGAAGCAGGAAAAAATATCATAAGGCATTTGGTACAAAGCTTTCATTATTCTGTCAGTTTATCATGTAAACAAAGAAGCCATGTTTATTATGGGAGGATCTTCATGTTTAATCCTGAGCTGTCTTTGATCTAAGAAACCCATGTTCAACGGCATTTCAGATGTACTAGCTGATAATTTTTTTTTTTTCTAACACACTGTATCTTGAACCATATGAGTCTATTTCTACCTCTCTGTTCTTTTAAGCAGTATGGTCTGATTTAAGGGAGATTTGGTTTCTGTTTCTAGCCTGTTGAATAGATGTTCTTTAGTAAAAGCCGAAAGATTTATCCGCTCGGGGTGAGGAGAAACCAGAGTTCTTTAAATATGAGAAGTAATCTTACCAGGGCTATTGTAACAGATTTATTCCCAAAAATTCAAGTTTAGGACCTGGTTTAAATCCCAAGTTAAATTCTATTTCCTTCCTTTAATTTACAATGCAATTTCTCTTGGAGAAGAGAACATAGTAATATCTCACCCTACCTTCATATTAGGCTAAATCTGAGATTCTTGTTTCAATGTAAAAATTATATCATTTCATGAAACCTTAGTTCATTTATCTTTTTTTTTTGTCATGTCTATCTCTACATTCTTCTTCTTCTTCTTCTTCTTCTTCTTCTTCTTCTTCCCTTTTTCCTTTTGTCTTCTAATCTTTCTTTTAAATTTTTCCTCCTCCCCTCTTCCTCTTCTTCCTTCTTTTTCATTCTCATATTCTTTTTTCTTTTCCTTCTTTTTTCTTCTTGTAATCTTTGTCTTCGTTTCCTTCTTAACCTTCTTTTTCCTTTTTCTTTCCTTTCTTGTATTTCTTTCTTCTCTCCCTCCCTCCCTCCTCTTTCTTTTCTTTTGTTTTTTATTTGTTCATTTGCTTGTTTCTTTCTTTCTTCCTTCCTTCCTTCCTTTCTTCCTTACTTTCTCATTTATAACAATTCCTTCTAAAATCAAAGTTGTAGAATTTTCTTTCCTCTCTATTTTAGAAGAAAACAAAAACAACTTTCCAATTCTTCACATTTTTTTCATATTCTTTTCTTATTTTCTTTTACCTCTTCAGCTTCTAATTCTATAAGATTCTTTCCTTTAAGATTCACAATATTTGGCCATAGTAGCCAATGAGCTTGAAAATCAAATTCTTACATTTTGAAGGTTTATTTTTTTCCTTTCTTATTCTTTTTCTTATCCTTGATAAATTATTCTGACTTGGTTCTTTTCATTAACTCTTAGATGCTTGCATAGCTTTTTTGTCCCCCACCCCCAGCACCTTTTTTTCTTTTTAATTCCATCTTACTTTTTCTGATCAGTAACTTATTTCTACTCTGGATGAAGGACAGCAGTGAGTGAGTGAATGAGTGAAGAAGTGATAGCATGTGTGAGTAAGTGAATGAGAGAGAATGAATTAGAGATTGAGTGACCAAATGCATGAAGGCAAACTCTCAACTCTTCACCAGTAACATTGCTTCATTGCGTGATGGCTAGCTGGCTGGCTGGCTGGCTGGTTGGCAGGTTAGCTGGTTGTTTTGGACATTCATTGAAGGCTAAAGTTTAGTTCCATCTGACTGAACAGCAGGTCAATTTGGCAGAAGAAGGGAGGAAAGATAGCAGCTGATGGTGACATTGGAGAGAATTAGAGACAATTTGGTAACCACTAGACTTTGGAGAGAAAAATCTTACTTTCCAGCCAATCACTGGCAACATCTTGAATGGCTAACTGAACACTTGAGAATATTTCTTATGCTGCTTGCTTCTTAATAGTGCTTTTAGGGTCCTTTCTTTTGGCATTGAAATCTTTTTCTTTATTATATCTTCATTCAGTATTTTTTTTTGTTTTTGTTTTGCTTGTTTTAATATTTGTATGTATTTAGTTATTTCTTTTTTGCATTCTGAAACTTATTTGTCCATTCTTTCCCCAATATTCCTTATCCACTTCTCTCTCTCTCTCTCTCTCTCTCTCTCTCTCTCTCTCTATATATATATATATATATATATATATATATATATATCTTGATGCATGCACCACATATGTGTGAGTGTATGTGTATACGTATGTATGTCTGTATGTAAATATGTATGTATTTATCTAGACAGTTCCTCAGCTTCTTTAAGATTTCAATTCCTTTCATTGTACAAAGAAGAGAGAGAGAGAGAGCCAGAGAGATAGACAGACAGACAAACAGAGAGAATTTGATATGAAAATAAAACTGAATAAGAGAGAAGACTTTTAAAAGAGTTATCACTTCAACATATCACTCACCTGATAGAGAGATGAAGCTAAGAGTGAAATAAATAGAGAGGTGGAGGAGCAGACAGATACTGAAGTAAAGAAAGTGGTAGATATAGAACAAGAGAGAGAGACACACAGGCAGACTGAGAGGTTTTGATGCAGAAAGTGATGGACATAAAGAAAGAGCAAGAAAGGAATATTGAATTAGAGAGGAAGTAGTGGATTTGGGAAATGAGGTTGTGATAAAAGAGAATTTACATTTGCTTTGGGAAAATCTCTTCGGAAAAAGAACATCTTTAACTAAGATCCTCCTTCACTAGAGATGGGGGCCTTAAGTCAAAACTTGTTGGTCAAACAACTAGATGCAATCCATAGATCTAAAGTTTGAAATGTACCATTGCTTTGTCTTGCTGAGGACCATTCTGCACATACTAGAATACTGTGATAAAATTTTATGAAGGTGCAGTGTGGCATTGTAGACATGTTGCCCTCTTACAGTTGTCCAGTCTACTAAAGGAAGTAAATCCAGTTGGTTTGGCTGATAGCATTTCTAAAAGTAAAGTTTACTGACAATTTTAAAATTTGGCACAATAATATACTTTTTCAAGCTGAGTTGCTGGAGTTATTTCACTTTTTGCAGAAAAATGTTTTTAAAAAGTTATGAAGGTTTAAAATTTGATCATTTTCACTCAGTCAGGAAATCAAAAATCAAAAATCGAAAAGATGTGGTATCTCAGATGATTACAATACCAGTGCTTATAGGAGTGCTTGGAATGATCAAAAAAAGAACTGAAAGTTATTTAAGAGTGATCCCTGACTTACCATTCATGTAGGAAGTGCAAAAGGTTATCTTATCTGGTACGTCACACTTACTGAGAAGAACATTGTCGCAGTGAATTTTCTTTCCTTTTCACCCCTTTATTTTCTTTGTTTACATTTTTATTTTTTATATTTTCCTTTTTTGCTCTGTCTTTCTCCCTCTTTTTCTCTATCACATGATTTTGTAAATGAACAATCTAGTGTGTTTATTTTAATGGCCTACCAATGTATACAGTGCCTTTCTCTGTCCTTGGTGTCAGGAAGACACTCGGCAAGAAATGGAAACAGAATTGAAAGATGATAATAGTAATATATAAGTACTAATAATGTTTTTGATCAATTCTCTTGACAAATACTTCTTACAATTTTTTTTAGTTTTGTGCCAAAACTAAACATCTGTAGGATTGGTAGAATTGATAGAGTGGCTGACCAATACCTTGCATTATATAATTATGGTACTTCACATATCTTAGTTTCTTCATTCAAACCCTGCTGAAGTCAACTTAGCCATTTATCCTTTGGAGATTAAATAAGAACCACTCAACCATTTCTGGTTATATATTTTTCTAAAATCACTACTTGTTTCTGTTAATTTTGAAAATAATACAAATTCAGAAGAATATTCTGATTAAGCTGTCTGAGATGTAATTCTGATTAAGGTGTCTGGGATATAACAGAAAGAAGTATATATAAATGAAATTATATGAGAAGGTTTGAATTTAGATATGAACATTTTAAAAAGGGCTGTTTTGTATTAGAGTCAGGGTCTATCTCAAGTGGATTGGTATTAAAAGGATTAAGTACTAAAATTGATTCAGTTGACTGTGTTATCACTACAAAAACTAACACATTGTCTATGGTAGAAATCAATATTTATTAAGATGGTGAGCTGGCAGAATTGTTAGAATGCCAGGTAAAATGCTTAATGGCATTTTGACTGTTCTGCACTCAAATTCTGCCAAGGTTCACTATACCTTTCATACTTTTGGGGTTGATAAAATATGTACCATTTGAGTACTGGAGTCGATATAATCAACTAAATTCCTTCCCCAAATCACTGTCCTTGTGCCAAAATTTGAAACCAATAGTTATTTGTTTTATATTGGCAAAAAGACCAGTATTATTTTGAAGGTACAAATATATAAATTTGAGCTGAGATTTCTTTGTATTATCCCAGTATATTAGCTGTCTTATTAACCACACAAAGCTAAAAGACAAAACCAGCTCCACCAAAATTTCTATATATAATAATAAAAAAACAAAAAGACACTCATATTCATCACCCTACAGGATTTAGTCTGGTTCACCACTATTTCTAAAAACTCTGCTCTCATAGTAGCTAGTAAATTAATTACATAAAAAGCTATAGGATCAGACTAAATGGGTTATGCCAGTTACTTTTGTTAGGCTGTAAGGTTAGGAAATTTCTTAGAACCCAAGATGAAAACGACTGCCATATTTATTCTGGTACTCTGCACTTTGAATCCAAATCCTACTAAAGTGTATTTTGATTCTCCTTCTTTCAAGATTGATAAAATAATGAACCAAACTAGGATAGTGAGCTGACGAAATTGTTAGAGCATCAGATAGGATACTTTGTGTATTTTGTTTTAGCTATTTGCATTTTGGGATCTTGAAAAGTAGACTCCATCCATAGTCCTCTCTAACACCACATCATGTTCATGTGTGTCTTTAGCAGAGTTCATTCTGTTGCATGTATTCAGGCAAGGTCATTAGTTTGAGAATAAGTTCCTCCTTTCCTGCTACCAGTCTCAGAGGTTCTGAAGAAAGGGAGGATCCTGAGTACTGCTACCCTTCCAACCCATCACCCTCATCATCATCCTCATCATTTAATGTCCACTTTTCCCTGCTCACATGGATCAGACAGAATTCGTTGAGGAAGACAGACAGACAGACAGACAGACAGACAGACAGACAGACAGACAGACAGACAGATAGATAGATAGATAGATAGATAGATAGATAGATAGATAGATAGATAGATAGACAGATAGAAATGATGATGCAAACAGGAAAAATGGAACTCAAAATATGAGTATATGTAAATTTTTATTAATATTTAGCAGAAGTAACAGTTTGAAAAGTGCCAAAACACAAAACTCTCAGACCTTGAGTCACTCTGTTACTTCTGCTAAACACACACACACACACACACACACACATATATATATATATATATATATATATATATGATGGGCTTCTTTCAGTTTCCATCAACCAAATCCACTTGCAAGGCTTTGATTGGCCCAGGGCTATAGCAGAAGACATTTGCCTGAGGTGCCATATAGTAGGACTAAACCCAAGGTCATGAGGTTAGGAAGCAAACTTCTTACCACACAACCATTCTTGTGTCAATAAACACTAAACGAAAGAAAAATGAAAAAGTAAAAAATATTTTGAGCTCAAATTTTATCAGAATGAGCACTAACTTTCATTTAATATACACAAAGTAATTAATGTGTCTTGATTAATAACAGGATTCTGCAGTCTGTATAACAAGGTGCATCCAGACAAAAATGGCTGGTCTAAAAAATCCCTTAATTTAGAAAGTTGAAATCCAGTTGTTTTTACAGTGAAATGAAATGAACTCTAATAATTCATTCTTTACCTTTTTTTTATGAAGTTTTAGAATCCTTAATTTTTAAGGAGTTGAATTTTCTTTTTTCTCTTCTTTCTTTTTTTTCTTTTTGTTTGTTAACTCAAAATGATCTAATCAAGAGTCATTTGTGCATATTTTTTCCTCATTCACAATCAAGATTCATTACAGATTATCTAATTTAAACCCAATTTAAGGTCCACTAAGCATTTATTTTCACCATCAGTTTGTATCTAAGAAGCATGAATATTGAAAACACACATCATTTGAATTTTCAACACAGAGATATGAATTACTGCACCAGTACAAGAGGTTAATAATATCTGAACAGTTTTCATGCCTCACTTGATCATGTTTACTTCACCCCTCTGTGCTCTTCTTGGCCCTTCACACTGACTCATGCAGCAGATAAAATAACAACAACAAAAATGATGATAATGATAATAATAATAATAATAATAATAATAATAATAATAATAATAATCAAATAAACAAATAAAATTAAAAAGGTAACTCAACAGTCCTATTCGTCTAAAAAGCAAATTTTCTTACTTCAGTTTGCAATTCTGAAAATTTGTAAATTTCCAGAATTTTGTTTTTAAAAAAAAGGGAAAATTAAGAATAATAGATATTGCATACTTTATTTTCATTCATATGGTTTTGGCTATCTCTCCTGAGAATAGTTTTTAAACAATTCAACTTCTTCGCTTCTTTTGAAGTGGTGAAGAATAGATTCATGCTTCCTTGACTATGAAAACATAATTTTGCCTGAAACCAGAAAAATGTATAATCACTTTAAAACTCTTATAATTTATTAAAATAAAATTTGTGAGTTGAATAAGATTGATAGAGGCTCAGAGTAAATACCTTATGATATTTTATTTTATGCCTTTACATTATTGTTTCAGTTCAAATTCTACCAAAGTCAAATTTACTTCTATGCATACTACATAGAATATGTACCAGGCACATTTTTTTTCTAATTTTGGCACAAGGCCAGCAATTCAGAGGAGAAGGAGGGAGTCCATCCCCAGTGTTCTACTAGTGCTTATTTTATTGACCCTGAGAGGAGGAAAGGCAAAATCAAGCTTGACAGTATTTCAATTCAGAACGTAATGAATTGGAAGAAATGCTATGAAGCATTTGGTCTGATGCACCAGGCATATAATACTGCCAATTTCATTGACAATATTCCTCCTCTCTTAGAAATATGCAGCCTTGTGCTAATGTTAACATCACTAACATTATTTCAAAAGTTATTTTACAGAATAGAGTAGCACATTAAATACTTCGCAAAATTTAGATTCAAGTCAGTGGACTGGTAAAACCATAAGAGCATCTGATAAAATACCTTCTGTTTTGTGACAGAACAGCCTTTCATGTTCTGAACTTATATCCTGCTAAGATCAATCTTTAGCAGAACAAAGCTTCTGATTAAAGTGAAATGTGATAACATCGTGATAAACTACATAAGAGTGAAATAAATATTATAAATATTCGACATACATACATACGTGTGTGTGTGTGTGTGTGTGCACGTGCACGTTTGTGTATGTATTAGTGCTGACATGGCTATATGCTTAACAAGCTCACTTTCCAACCCCATAGTTTCAGGTTCAGTCCCACAATATGACACTTTGGTTAAATGTCTCCTACTGTAACCTTGGGCTAAACAATACCTCATGAGTGAATTTGGTAAACAGAAAGTGTGTGAAAGGCAGCGAGCTGGCAGAAACGTTAGCACACCGGGCAAAATGCTTTGCGGTATTTCATCTGCCGTTATGTTCTGATTTCAAATTCCGCCGAGGTCGACTTTGCCTTTCATCCTTTCGGGGGGGGTTCGATAAATTAAGTACCAGTTACGCACTGAGGTCGATATAATCGACTTAATCCCTTTGTCTGTCCTTGTTTGTCCCCTCTATATTTAGCCCCTTGTGGGTAGTAAAGAAATAAGAAAGTGTGTGGAGGGTGGCAAGTTGGCAGAAACGTTAGTACGCTGGGCGAAATGCTTAGTAGTATTTCGTCTGCCACTACGTTCTCAGTTCAAATTATGCCAAGGTCGACTTTGCTTTTCATCCTTTTGGGATCGATTAAATAAGTACCAGTTACGCACTGGGGTTGATATAATCGACTTAATCCATTTGTCTGTCCTTGTCTGTCCCCTCTGTGTGTAGCCCCTTGTGGGAAGTAAAGAAATAAGAAACTGTGTGGAAGCAGTTATATACATATATAGTAGGGGGATGTTTTGATTGTGCACGTATACTGTTTCCTTGTCAGGTTTCCTGTAGGAAGTAATTCTTACCCGTGTCCAAGTCTAAGGTTACATCCAAGAAATCGACCATAGTTAGGTTGCAGGTAACCATTATGGACAGGCCAAACTCCTTAAATATTTTTATTAAGTCTTTTCTGAACCAGTTTATGGTATGGCTATTCATATGGCTTGAGATAGCAAGACCATTATCCCTATAGAGGGCCAACCTATGTGGATGGGTACATTTCTTGAAGGTATCTAAGATGTATAACCTGACAAGGTCAGCAATTTCAGCCCTGTCATAGCTTCCCATAAATATCTTTATATATATATATATGTAGGTCCCCATATATATATATATATATAGTATGTTGGCTTGTTTATGACCCCATAATTTAGTGGTTAAGTAAAAGAGTATTAGAGTAATAGAGTAAGTACAAGACTTAAAATTAAGTACTGGGGTGGATTGTTTAAGTAAACCATTCAAAACAGTGCCCCAGCATGGCTGCAGTCCAATGACTGAAACAAATAAAAGATTAGAGAGAAGGAGGGACGGGAGAGAGGGAGAGGGAAAGAATGTGATGAATCAGCAGAGTTCTAACTAAATAATGAACAGTATTTACTTACATCCTTTATTTCCTAAGTTCAGCCCTTGACAAGGTCAACTTTGGCCTTTCATTCTTTGGATTTGAAATCAAGTACTGGGGTCTTTTTAATTAACACAGGTCTGTAGCCTAGTGCCAATATTATGAATCATGATAATTTTTTTAAAAGCTTTGGATTTTAAGCTCAATACCTCCTGGAATAAATTGCCTTTCCATTTCTCCAAAATTGATGAACTAAGTACTTTTAATAAGTTGTTGACAGAGGGTGATTTCAGTTTATCATCCCTTCTCTTTAAAAACTGACCAAGTTTTTAAGAAAGCATCCTAATAGGTATAAGCTTGGCAGTGTGGTTAAAAAGCTTGCTTTGCAACCACATGGTTTTGTGTTCAGTGCCACTGTGTGGCACTTTGGGCAAGTGTTTTCAACAAAAGCTCCAGATCAACCAATGCTTTGTAAATGAGTTTGATTGACAGAAGCTGTGTGGAAGTCTGTCATACATGTGCTTGAGTGTGTCTGTGTGATATAGTGCCTATGTTTGACCCCCTTCCCTCTTTTCAACCAAGGTTCATTTGTTTTGGCTTGCATAACCAAGCAGATCAGCAAAAGAGACTGATAGAATATGAACCAGACTTTAAAAAAAATTAAGTTTTGGGGTCAATGTGTTGAATTAAAGACTCTTCAATTTGATGTCATAGTTTGGCTCAGTTCATTGATTGAAACAATTGAAATTTAAAGGAATAAAAAGAAATATCATAATTTGAAAAGTGCATAAAGTTGATTTTGTTGCTGCTGAAATTGATGGAATAAACCCCCAGTTCAGTGTTCAGAAACAAGATGTGGATCAAGTGTTTAACCCTTTCGTTACTGTATTTATTTTGAGATGCTCTGTGTTTCTTTCAATTACTTTAAATATAATAAAGAATTTAGTAAAATAACTTAGTTATCATTGAGCTAGTGTTAGGAACATAAATTGTGACTGCTGGAAGATTTTAATTCCAAACTTATGGAAACAAAACATTTGTACTCAGAGCCAGAGCCAGTTTCAGCTGGGTTGGTAACAAAAGGGTTAA
Source organism: Octopus sinensis (assembly GCF_006345805.1). Classification (NCBI taxonomy): domain Eukaryota; kingdom Metazoa; phylum Mollusca; class Cephalopoda; order Octopoda; family Octopodidae; genus Octopus; species Octopus sinensis. Next base: position 48,987,547 of record NC_043002.1, on the reverse strand, counting down.
CTATCAGAGAAGTAAGAAGTACTGGTGGAGTGTGATACAATCTCTTGATGCTGGAAGTGATAATGACTCTGACAATAATGATGGTGTTGTTGTTTTGGTATTGTTAAGTAGTCTTCTTTTAAACTCTGCCTCAAGTAGACCTCTAGAAGGGAAATAACTGATCAAAGGTATTGTTTGATTGACATTTTTATTCATGGTCATTCTAAAGGTTGGCTAGTCATAATGACTGATGCCTTCCCTATTGGAGTATTCCTATTGCAGAGCTTGAAGGGAATTTTGTTAAGAGATGTTTGATCCTCAGGTAATTAAGTAGAAGCTCTACTACCATCACTGCTACTGACATCATTGTCAAGGTGGTGGTGGCGGTGGTGGTAGTAGTGGTGGCGGTGGTGGTAGTAGTGGTGGCGGTGGTGGTGGCAGTGGTAGCGACGGCGGCAGTAGCACGGAGGAGAAGGAGGACAATGATGATGATAATGATGACTTTTTCAGCACCATTCTCTGTCTTGTAAATAGAACTGGTAATTATTTTTCAGTTAAGTAGGCTAGAAAACGTCAATATGTTTCTCCACTGTACACAATGAATGACATTAGAATCTATATAATGTATGACGATGAGTTGGAAATTCAGATAATTCACCTCTCCACTATTTTACCCATAAGGTAGAGAATGGAAAAAAGTTTCTTGAAAGTAACTCAGTTTGTAAAGTGGCATACTGTTATTATATCAACTCTACATGAACCAAGTTTCCAGCCTCTCAATCATTGTCTTAATGGAATCATTATTCTTTTTTTACCATTTGTTGCAGCTTCATAAATCTTCTTAGAGTTTGCCATTAATGACAAATTGATTCTTATAAAGTCTATATATTGGCAAACATAAAAACTGGCTTTAAACCCCATCAACTAACTTCTTAGGTTGGTTAATATCATAGTAAGTCATACAAAAATAAGTTTCTGTTCATGTTGGAATTATCTCCTGAGAGAGAAATGTTTCATATTGTTTTCCTTTAAGCCAAGAAGAATCTGGGGATATGTAGTCAATAATACCTAAACAGATTTATTATTATTACATTAAAGCAATGAATCTCAGATGTGATTAGCAAAACTTTTAAAGTAGATAATACACACGTTAAAACAATATACAGAGTTAAGCACCAATAACTCACCCAAACATCGTACTGAAATTTGGTAATTCCTTTATCATAATTTCAGTGAAGTTGCTAAACAATAACTTTGCAAATAAGATGGAATTATATACAAAAAGAGTGTTTTCACTCTCTACCTGCTACTTTCTGTTGTATTAAGCAGATGAGAGACAAATGCCCTCATGGTTATGATATCAGTCTATCATAGATATCTTTCCCATAGATTTTTCAGCAGCCCCAAGCAGTGAAACATCTCTCATATTATGTATAGAAGATTAATAAGGAATAAAGAGTATCATCAGCACAGGTATATATGTGATTAGAAATAATAAGAAGGTTAATAGTGAAGAGAAAGATGCATGTGGGAGACAGCGAGAATTTGATGAGCAAAGAGATGAGAGAATGTTAGCATACTTGGCAATGGATATTTGTCTGACTATACTTCTATTCTAAGAGATGAGTGACAGGTTCCCTCAATAGGCAAGCATCTTACCTATGAGGTTCTCATTCCAGATATAACTGATAGTCCTAATGTTGTCAAAGACAGCAACATTGCTTTCACCATAATACTCAAGGTGCATGATCTGGTCTTATAGAAATCATACTGCTACTCACTGAATACAGGAAGAGACCTTGATAAAGGAGGTGATTGTTTTAACTGTTTCCTTTACACTTGAGATGTTGGAAATGGAGTTACTACAGTGATAATTAACAGGGTTAGTGAGGAGCCTTTCTTGGGATTGGGACACAATGCTGCATGTTTTTTTAGTAACCTTGAATGATTGTTTTCATAATAAATTTATTTAGCAACTGCTGACTACTCACTTGTGTACCAGAAGCAGAAGCAAACTATCAGTCTGACATGCAGAAGCAAGCAAAGCCTTTTCCTACATGCACAAAAAGAAGGGGGCGGTTGTGAGCTTGAGCTTTGAACTCATAGGTATGTGGTGAAAACTTTAACATTTTCACCTCACACTTAAACACAAAGTTGAAAAAATAAGTTGAATTGGGAACAATAATGAAAGGAATAGTGAATTTTCATAGGATATCAACTTGCATAAAGATTCTAACACCAAATGTAATATACTTACCAACTTCTATATGTATATTTGATTCAAAGGAATTAAATATGGTTTTATATTATAAACCACACATGCACGCATGCACACAAACACACATGCACACACACACACATGCACATAAACTGTGGCATGAGATGCAAAATACAGTTTACAAAATCTTGTAAGTTTTTGTTTTACAACTTTACCTCTGTGTATCAAATATTTAGTATAAATTACATTCACTTAAAAGTGGGTATCTAGCTAAAAAAAAAATAGCTTACAAAATTAAATCTTTTTTTATTTAAAGATAACCAACAATATTCAATGTTATAGAAATTTCAAAACAGAAAAACAAATCAAAGATAACCCATATGCCACTCATCCTATAGTATGTGTATGGAGTATGTGTGTGTATGTTGTGTGTATGTACATGCATGTACACATATCTATGGGTACATACACACAAGCACACATACATAGACACACACACACACATATATATATTAACAGTTTCTGAAGCCAAAATGAAACACCAACAACAATAGCTGCACCAACAAAAACAATTATCATTGTTGCTGTAGTTATCATCATCATCATTATCATTTTCAAAATTGAAATGAAGTTTTTTTTTTTTTCCAAAACTTTATTTAGTTCATGTCTTTCCATTAATAAATTTGGAGAAACATTGAAATAACGCTGCCTATTTCTTCATTGTCCAAGAAAAAATATTAAATAGATATATAATAAAAAGAATAAGACTAGTTTCAGAAAGTTGCTTTTTTTTTTTTTTTTGAGATATCTTTTATTATATCAAAGTAACTGTGAGGCAGGATATTAAAGTCAGTTTATTGTGTGCTGAATGTGAACATAAGGCAAGTGGGTTACAACTCCATTCAGTTGGTGGTCTTTATATAAAAATTTCAAAACATTTCTCTTCTGCAGTCTCATAGCATTTTCATTTGATAATGTCTATTACAAACCAGTCTCCCAGTTTATTAGGGATGAGAGACATTTCACAGTTTCGATTTTGCATGACCATTGTGAAAGACCAACTTGATACAAAATGTTTAGTTGTGGGTTCAAGTTAGGTAAAGAATTTTGTGCCCTTGCATTGCAGTTGAAATACACTCTAACAACCAATTAAGAATGAAATGTTTTCTATTAATGCAATAATTAAACATATTTATTAAGTATTTCTATAGATTTGAAATTCCTCAATTTTGTGAGAAAGAATAAAATAAAATAAAAAAAGTGGGAATGAAAGACAGAGAGCTTGTCAATTTTGTTTTGTGGCAAGGAACCAAAAGAGGGAAAAAATAAATATAAATTTTAAAAAAATTACGCAAAATAGTAAATGGAAAATACAAAATAGTAATTTTATAAAAATGATAGTGGTAAAAAAATGTGAAGAAAAGTGTGAAAAAAAGTAGTTGATAGCAGTGTAAGAAAGGTGAAAGGTTACAGCAAAAGATGAACGTCCAAGTAATAGAAATCAGAATGGTACTTAAGAGATGTTTTAAACTAGCTAACATTTAGGAAGTTTAATTCATAGGTAATCTTATATATTCCAGAAGCTATTTCCTATTTCTTTATAATTGCTTATTTACAAATTTCTCATGTATTCTTTATGATTTATTTTCACTTCGTTTCCTTTTACAATTTAAATGAATACGAATTCGAAGATATTAGGAAAAAATATAATTCTAAAAAAACATATGGAAGTACACACACTGTCAGAGCAAAACACTTTCGAACAAAAGACATTAACAATAAAAGACTAATAAAAGGATGGAATATCCACAACTGAAAGCCTTTTCATTCTGCATCTTCTTTAATTTCATGTATGTATGTCTTTGACAATACACTATCACAGACACGAAGTCACATACATATATATATATAAAACATATATGCATGTATGTAAATGTGTGTTAATGTGTGTGAGAGTGAGTGTTTATATTTGTGATTGTGTGTGTAGGTGTGTAGGTCTGTGTGTATGTGTGTGTGTTTGTATGTGTGTGTTTATGTGCAAGTATTATCAAAAATATAAAAAAAACATTAACTGAAAATAGAACTCAAAATGAGATGTAGATGATCGACTAGCTTATGTATATATATATATATATATATATATATATATATATATTTATTTTTTTATTTTTTAAATTTTTATCTAGTTTCAGCTCACAAGCTGTGGCCATGCTGGGACACCGCCATTTGGTGTTGCTACATGATTTTACTTCACGAATGCTTTTTAGCAACTGCCATTTGGTGCATGAGAGAGTTCGATGCAGCTGCCCTCATCTGCACCTCCTGCCGTGAAGTTGGTTCATCTGGGACACCTGACAAGAAGAGATCCAGTTTTATTTTAAAGACATCTGCATCCACCCCATGCAGGTCTCTTAGGTTCTTCGGGAGGATATTGAAGGGCTGTGGGCCTCAGAAGCCCAGGCTATCACAGTATCTCGTCCTACATCTTGATGGCAAATTTGGAGTCCTTGGCACTATGCAGTGGCGCCCAGTTCTGGCATTTGTGTAACTCTCGATGCCAAAGTTTGGGACAAGTCCTTCTAGGATCTTCCAGATGTATATTATGGCATATCTTTCTTGCCTACACTCTAAGGAATAGAGTCTTAATCTCTTGAGTCTTTCCCAGTAGCTTATATGCTGCACAGAGACTATCTTCATGTAGTTTCGTTGGATCGCCTCAAGTTCTGTGATTAACTTGACACTAGATGGTGACCATAGCTGAGAGCAATAGTCAAAGTGGCTTAGGACAAGTGTCCTCCAGAGGACCATCATGGTTTCCTGGTCTCTTGTTCTAAAGGTTCTAAGAATCCATCCGGTCAGCCGCCTATATATATATATATATATATATATAGATATATGTACACCTATATATATACTCATATTGTTGCTATTATGTTAAACTGTTGTATGTCCAAATTTTAGTCAAATGCACTTTTTTTCACTATTTTATTTTGCTTGTTATACCTGGTTCTTTTGGTCAAACTATTGTATCTCCAACTGCTTCAGAGGCAAAGATATGACAATCGTTGAAGTGTAGTACAATGGTTTAGCATTTTTCAAAAGTGTAGCAAGTCCGATATACGATAGTTTTGCAAAAATATTTCTGACTGAAAATAGCATACATGCATGGAGTTACGATTTTATGCACTCAACAAAGTATTATTGCTAAGCTGAAACACTTTTGCCCAGTAGTAATAATATACATACATATATATATATATGTATATATATATATATATATATATATATATAATATATATATATATATATATATATATATATGTATATACATACATATATATATATATATATATATTCCTTTACTTGTTTCAGTCATTTGACTGCAGACATACTGGAGCACCACATTTACTCAAACAATTCAACACCAGTACTTATTCTATCATTCACTTTTTGCTGAGTTGTTAAGTTATAGGGACGTAAACACTCCAACATCAGTTGGGGTGAGAAACACAGACACACACACATGCATGCACACACACACACATATATGACAAGCTTCTTTTCCGTTTCCATCTACCAAATCCACTCACAAGAATTTGGTCAGCCCGAGCCTATAGTAGAAGACACTTGGCCAAGGTGCCACACAGTGGGACTTTGGTTGCAGGTTCAATGGGATTGAACCTAAAACCATGTGGTTGGGAAGCAAGCTTCTTACCACACACCCATGCCTGTCCATACAACCACCCCTATATATATATATATATATATGTATACACACACATATATTCCTTATATATATATATATATATATATTATATATATATATATATAATATATATATATATATGAGAGGTGCTGAAAATAGCTTTCACAAATATATATAAACACACACACACACACACACACAAAATATATCTATTTTAAGTATGATATGCAAATTGCTATTTTAAACTAATATTGCTTTTGTCACACATAACAAACTTTTATTCAGCCAGCCAGCTAATTGCAACATCAGTTATAGCAGATTTTGTTTTAGCATGCTGCTGGATACTTGCTACTGACAAAGCCAAAAGAGCAGACATGTACATTTAGTAATGCTACCACCACTGCTGAAAGATCTTCTTTTACTGATATATTTCTGGGGTTTTTTAACACTGTATGCCTATAAGTGATACTATCTTACTACAGTTACTGCAGTAAATTAAGCTTTCAATGGTGTATCTACTTTAAGTATGATACACTACTACTATATATTATATGCTCACATGTACACACACACACACAAATATGGCTAATTGGCAGGATGGATGGAGAGAGGGAAAGTGGGAGGAATGAGTTTTGGGTAATTGCAAAAATCTGAACAATTTTGAGAAATAAAAGAATTTTTTTTGCAAAACATAGAATTTCATTTAGCAGCATTAAGACATGTATAAAATATGTGTATGTCTGCATGTTTAATTGGAATAGTCTTTCATATAGTTCATGCACAGTTAAATAAGAGACTGGAAATTCTGTTATCCAATTTAATGTTGTGACAATCATATTCTTTAATGGTATGTTGTTATGGCTACTATCGGTGTACTCCCCCCCCTTCTTTATCCTCCTCCTACTTCTTCTTCCTCTTCTTTGCATTTACCATATTAGCCAGGCTTACAATACTTCACTAACATCCTCATCAAGTCTTAAGTTTGTCAGTAAAAATATTTAGCAATGTCATTTCCTTTTATGCATCATAAAACATTGATGAAAAAAACATATTTTTATTTTAGATGAATGGATACTGAAATCCTTATGTCATCCTTATTTTTCATTCTTCTAATCATCAATAAAAAAATAATCATTGATTATATATTGGGATAAATTCAGATGAGTATATCCTTATTATAATATAGATAGTTTAGTATAGAAGTCATGGCTGAAGCTGAAAAGGAAAACTGCAAGTGACAAAACATAATAGAAAGGAAACCCAACAGGGTAAGGTTTATTGTGGTTGAGCAATAAACACCACAGTTGAGAAGAATAAATCAATCTGAGTTGAATTTCTACTAAAGGTGGCATTTCAAAAACAGCTGAAGGGCGCTTATGTAGCATGACCTCGATGGGTCCAGCTCCCTTAGAATATCAGGAACTAAAGGGCTGAAACACTTGCTTCACAGGAGTTCTTCCTATGAAGATTTCTCCTGTTGTTCTCTTACCTTGTAGCAAGTTCCCACTTACTAGTATAGCATAGAATTATAGTATAGGAAAAGTCAAATTAGAATTATTATAAAAATCCTGTCAATGAGGGTTAAATTTTTGATTCTTTCTTTAATCACAATATTTCTATGTAAAATAAAGCTGTTCAGACTGACACAGTTACATTATTAGCACTTATTTTCTCAACCAGAAAATAAATTTCATCCCAATAGGATTTGAACTCAAGACTAGAGGAAAGAATGAAATATTGTAATTAATATTCTGTTTTCTGACTACTCCAAAGCAAAGTGACCAAATTATTGATTGCAACTGACTAGGCACTAGGTCAGTTGTTGTTGTTGTTGTTAGTGCAATTGCTTAGCCTCTCTCAGCTCTGATCAAGCAATCTTATTTTCAAAAGCATTCCATCTGTGACCATCCCATCTTTTTCTTCAGGGTACATTCTATCTAATATCACATCAGTCTTTGTTACCTGTTTAAAACATCAGTGTTATTTTGAAAAAAATTTAGCTGCTATTTATTGCAGGTTAAACAACCACATAGAGGCTCCCATATTGATCCATTTGTGCTGAGAAGTATAGCTCTGACATTTACTTTCATTGATCTTAATGAATACAATGCAAAAAGAACATGAATGCATCATAGCAATATTTTGAATTCAGAATCTGCAAAATAAAACTAAATATCAAAGATTATTTTGATCTTGCACTTTGCTGTTTCTGTCAGTTTTACTGGCTTAGCAAGAGGAAAATTTTACTTGTAATTGTTATGAAATATTGCGGATTCAAAATGGTATATTTGTATTAAATATACAGCCAGAATTCTATAACTGGGTGTTTTACTCTAAAACTGATTCAGTAGTGATAATTAAAATGTATTTCTTTTTAGTTTTAAGTCATTCAGTGGTTATAACGATTGCCAAATATCCTAATGGATGAGAAAATTTGTAGAAATTCTTTCCTTATTTTGTGGTTGGCAATCATCATCAGAGGATAGATTAGGTGTTACAAATGGATATGGTAACATTATTCTGGAGCTAACAATTAAAATGAACTAATGCCAGAGAAAATGTTTGTTGACAGATCTTGGAAGTTCACTCTAAATGACAAATGAGCATCAGTTTGGCTGGCCATATATCAAAACAACACTGAATGGTATATATATATATATATATATATATATATATATATAATATATATATATATATATATATATATATATATATATATGTATGTATGTATGTATACATATATTGATATTGATATATATTTGTGTGTGTGTGTGTGTGTATATATATATATATTGAAATATATTTGTGTATGCATTTATGTATATATAACTTGTAAGAAAAAACTCTTGAGAAAAGTAACATGAAAATAAAATGGGAGAAAAATAATAGAAGAGGAAAAGAATTGTGTGTAAAAAAAACAAAGATTTTTCTTGAAGTTGATTTTTTTAAAAAATATATGAAGACTTTTCTTTGTTTCTTTTTTTTTTCTTTAACACAAATGAGAATTAATGTTGTCATGTCAATTTGTGTTGGGTGTTTTGGAAAAGATGTTTGGAGTTAATAGACTGCAACAGTGATGTAGCACTGTTGTCTATATCAGTTAAGGAACAAGTACTCACTAATGAAAATGAACCCTAAAAATCTGACTGAACATGGCGTTTTTGCCGCCATTAGTATTGCAGCAGTGACAATATCAGCAGCAGTAGCAGCAGCAGCAGCAACTGGATTACAGTAAGGTATTCATTGCAGATGTGTCTAGAACTTTAAAAAAAAAAAAGAAATAACATTTAAATGCAACATTGATTTTCTTTAACCAATATATTTTGTTTGTAATTTTGCTTTTTTTTTTGCTATATTTATGGGTGGATTCTTCTTTTTTTATGTTATTCTTTTGCAAGTTTAAAGAGTTCTCATTGGGAAATATTTATAAAAACTGACTCAGTATCATTGTTAATATTTTCATGTTTTGCAATTTCATTTCTGTGTTCTGAACAAAAGATTTTTCTTTTTTGTCTCTTGAACAGAAAAGATGTTTGAGAAAATAGTGTTACCTAAGATAAAATTATAAAAGAACATATATCAAATATTTAGAATTAAGGTAGTTGTTTAGAGCCATGAAATCCTTCAGTGTTCAGCATTTATAAACAAGACAGATTCTACAGTTTTGGAATATCTTCTGCATTTAGAAATGTAGAATATTCAGCTTTTTCTTTTGTTAATAAGACATGTTTAATGCTCCAAGAGGTGTTGAAGGCTTCATTTAAACAGTGTTAAAGGATTTTTTTTCTAACAGTACAGTTAGTTCTACTTTTAGTTGTAAGAAAATATTTGCACTCACAGAGGTACAAATTTTTACTTTTAAAAGTGTTACATTCTGTTTGTTTGATGGAGTGGCATCTCCATTTTAGGTATTTTCTTGTTGATTAGATAAAAGGTGTAGTATGCAGGTATGTTGTTGCAAATTCTAAGGAACAGAAGGAAAGAGTACATAAGTAAAAAAAATAAATAAATAAATAAAAAAAAGGAAAAATAAGTAAAAAAAAAAAAGTTTTACAATCTACAAACAATGATGTTCAGAATAGAATAGTTTGTTAACAGTTATAATGCATGATCAGGTCATATTGTTCAAGCAATTGATAGACAGATATTATGGTCAAAATATCAACATTATACACTCACAAATAAAGATTTTTATTTTACATCACAAATTTATAGAAGAGTATAAGCTTATTCAATTGAACCTAGTTAATTCCTTTCTTCTTTGCATCATCAAGTTGAGGAATGACCCAATGATCCCAAGTGACAACCTTAGCCATCAATATGTGTTTCTCAAGGTACCTCTAAGGTATAAAACTAGTGGTTTCTTACCAGTTTTTTTTTTTACAAGATACAAGGCACTATCTTGTCAACTATAGCAAATGTTGAGAGAGAAAGAATGAAAGAGAAGAGAAGGAGATATGGAAAGAGAGGATGAAGAAGACATAGGGAAGGGGGAAGAAAGAGGAAAAGAAAGAAAGCAGGAAGCAGAGAAAAATGGAGAAGGAGAGAGGGAGAGAGAGAAGCAATAACCCCAGTACTTGGCTGGTGCTTTATTTATCAAATGGCAAAATTGATTATGGCTGGGATTTGTACTCAGAGTGTAAAGAACTGGAATAAATACCAGCTAACATTTTATTCAATGTTCTAACTACTCTGCCAATTCACTACCTTTCCCAGTTTATTACTTGCATTTATCTCATTATCCAAAGGTACATGAAAAGCAAAATCATCTCTAGCAAGATCTAAACTCAAAATGTAGAGGAATTGATACAAACATTATAAGCCTCATGCTCTACCATTTGGTTATATCTTGCTATAAGTATTGATTATCTTACTTAAACATAGGTTCATTTGTTAAAAGAATTATTACAGCTAATTGTATAGAGCCCAGTATTATATTTCTGTCAGTTAATTTATCACACCAGAAGGGATGAAATACAAAGTTAACTTCCTTGCAATTTTAACTTAGAACTGAGAAGGGTAAAATTTCCTAGAACAGTATATTTAGTCCCATGTGCTAGTTTGCTCTGATTATTATTAACACTGACAATCTACAACAAATACAGGTAAAAGTTACTTTCAGATAATAACTTGGATTTTGATGTCATTGTAATGGCATAGAATTTGATCAGTATTGAACTCTTTGATGACAAGGGAGACACAATGCAATTGTTTGATCTGTTAGAAATAGCAATCAAAATCTCTCACAAATCACATAGAAGTAGCTGTGTAGTAAGACGTTTACTTCCCAACCACATGGTGCTGAGTTCAGTCCCACTGCATGGCACTTTAGGCAAGTGTCTTCTACTATTGCCTCAGGCTGACCAAAGCCTTGTCAGTGGATTTGGTAGATAGTAACTGAAAGAAACCCATTGTGTGTGTGTGTGTGTGTGTGTGTGTGTGTGTGTGTGTGTGTGCGTGTGTGTGTGTGTGTGCATGTGTTTGTGTCTGTGTTTGTACCCCACCACCACTTGACAACCAGTGTTGGTGCGTTTATGTCCTTGTAACTTAGCGATTCAACAAAAATGACTGATAGAATAAGTATCAGGCTTAAAAAAAAAGTCCTGGGATTAATTTATTCAACTAGAATTCTTTAGGGTTGTGCCCCATCATGGCTGTAATCTAATGACTGAAACAAGTAAAAGAGTAAAGTACGAATCAAATACTGGGTAGATGTCATTGGTTGTACCCTTCCTCTTCCTCCACAACCCAATTTGTATTAGGAATCATGACTGATCTAAAAAAGAGATTGATTGATTCTATGGTAATTAAATTTGATAAGCAACATATGCATCCCAATCTCCATATACTGAGGATGGATTTATAAAATCCTCTTTATGTTCTATTTTCAATCATTATTTTCAATCAATCTATTTTCAATCATTGAGCTGTGGTTATGCTGGGGTTTAATCAAACAAATTGACCCCAGTGCTTATTTTTTTTTAGGTCTGGTATTTATTCTATTGGTTTCCATTGCCAAACTGCTAAGTTATAGGGACATAAACAAACTAACACCAATTGTCAAGCTATAGGGAGGGCACACATAAACACAAGCACACACTAAATCACGTGCATGTGTGTGTGTATGTATGAATGCATGTATGCATTCATACATACATACATAAACTGTAAAAATCTGTAAAACTTTCCAGAAGTTTAGCACTTAAATATATATGAACATATCTAGATATGCAACTGAAAGCATGAGAATACATACATAAAGCAAAACATATAAATCTCTACACATACATACATACATACATACATACACACACACACACACACTTTGTTGTGGACATTGAAATTCCAATGAGGGAGGCTTGGATCTAGGTTAGAAACCGGTTCTTTCTCTATTGGCAAGAAATCTTGAAATAAAACTGAACACTTGACATACATAGCATAAATTCTGCAATATTTTGAAGGATTTTTTGCACTTTGCATTAATATAAATTATTTACAAAACAATTTATCATGATATTAGGATTTTGTTATTGTTAAATAAAATTTTATTAAACTATTTCTCTGTCATTTATGACATATATATATATATATATGTATATATATATATATATATATATATGATGGGCTTCCACACAGTTTATAGCTACCAAATTTACTCACAAGGCTTTAGTCAGCTTGAGTGTTATAGCAGAAAACTAACAGAGGACAAGATGCTGCATAGTGGGATGAGACCAACATCATAAATTTCAAAGCAAACTTCTTAACCTATTTCAAGTGTTTTAATTTCAAAATTTTAAAACATTTTATAATACAAAAGTCAGAAACCATAAATGTTGCCAATCCTTACTGAGCACATCTTTGATGAAGGTGTTCCATCCTTGACCATCCCATCTCTTTGTGCATCTAGCATTATACTGTCCAATGTATCCATTTTGTTTTTTCATAGAAAGCAAGGTGTAATTTGAGAGAGATTTGGCTATTATTTCTGAAAGAGTAAGCAACTTCAAATAGGTTTCTCATTGGCACAATGACCCATAATTTATAACTTATGATGGGTTGTAATATTCAATAGAAATGGATTATCAATTGTAAAGATATTTCATATCTCTTAAACAAGAGTTTCAAAAGAATTTAAGAATCATTGACAAATTAATTCTCAAATATAACAATGTATTAGGACAATAATTTACTCCACCAAAAATAATATAAATTCAAAATGAGTTCTGTCAGATATAATAACTTTTAATTCTTATACTTTTCTCTCTCAGTAATAATAGCTTAGCACATCTGAATTAGAATATTTGTGATCAAATCTACATTTTTAATTGATAGGGGAATTAAGAAAAAAGCTGTTGAAAACGAGACAGACAACTTTGTAGAATTCAACTTTGAAGACTATACCAAATACATTAAACCAGTTAACATTACAAAATTATAAATTTTATACATTCTTTATAGAAATAATATGAAGAAAAATAGTAAAACAACATTAAGAATAAGTATGAAAATGATTTTGTTTGCAAAAGATATTGTTTCCTATTTAAGAAAACTTACAATTATTAGATTATAAGTACATTTATCATCAACATTATCATGTTCATGATCATCGGATGTTTATAAAATGAATTGTTATTTTCATTGATGGGGAAGGAATACTGATCATAAGAAGGATGGCTTGAAGAAAGCCAAATTTCAAATTATTGAAAAATCAGAATATTAAAAATTTTTTAAATCAAAATCTCAGAATACTGAGTGCTTAAATATTTCAATGAAAAATAATCCTTTCTATTATAGGTACAAGGCCTGAAATTTTGGGGGAAAGGGCAAGTCAATTACATCAACCCCAGTACTCAACTTGTACTTAATTTATTGACTCCGAAAGTACGAAAGGCAAAGTCGGCCTTGGCAGAATTAGAACTCAGAACATAGCAGCAAACGAAAATTTCAATGAAAAATAATGAGAAAAACAGTCTTAAAAAACATTTATTTACTATTTTAAAGGGGACTTTATTTGAGACACAAAATAGAAAACTTCAAAATTGTTTTACAAGACTTCAGTATTGAAGACAAATGAAAACTTAAACAGTTTATTTATCGTTTATTTCCATTTTACAAACTTTCTTGTTGCAGAAATAATCAAAAAGCTGATGTTTGGATATTGTCATTATAGATTGAAATAGTTATGGCAAAGGGAGAGAAGCAAATGCATGAGCCTAATTTTGCTCAATCAAATTTTGGCACTTTTTGCTATACATTATGTTTATATTTGAATTGAAAAAATACAATAATTAGAGAGTTTAAAGAACAGAAATATTTGATAAAAAAACTAATAAAGTATTCATATATATATATGAATAAAATTGCAGTGAATAAATTTTCATCTAAATTATTCAAAAATGAAAATAACACTGACATCTCACTTAAACAGATATATTTACCAAAATTACATGAAAATATCATGAAATACTAAAGAGTAAAATACTTCAATAAAATCACCATTGGCTCCAACTACTGTCTCCAGATGACTTTAGAATCTCCTGTAACTCTTCTGAATGGTCTCCTTGTTTAAGTTAGTGAATGCTGCTATAATCCTTGACTTCAGTTCATCTTTGGTGTTTTGTTGGTCTCTGCTCAACAGCACGCCACACATAATAATCAAGGGAGTTGCACTTTGGGGAGTTAGGTGGCTAGATGTTAGGGTGATGTAGTTGCAGAAATTGTCTGACAGTCAAGACTGGGTTCTCCTACTTGTGTGGCATGGTGCAGAGTCCTGTTGCCAGACATAGGATCTTCCAGCAGCCACCCTCTTGACCCAGGGCAGCAATACCTACTCCAGGCACTTGATGTAGGCTTTTGTGTTGAGTCTGAGGCTGTTTGGGAAGTTGAGTGGAGGCATAACATCACCATCACTAGTGATCACTCCAAACACCATCATGTTGACTGGATGTTTGATTTTTATCCCTCTCAGTACATGTTTAGAGGACATGGCAAGCCAACAGTTGTTCTGTGTGTTCACCATCTGATCCTGACAGAAATATTTCTCGCCTGAGAAAAACTAAAGCATATTTGGTTGGAAGTTTGAGCTTGTTCAAAAGTTTTGTAGCATGGTTTACCCTCTTGACTTTGCTGGCTTAGGATAAAAATTGGCCCTTTCTCATCTTGTATGAAGAATATTGAATGCCTTCATGCACTACCTGTCTGATAAGAAAGTCAGACACTCCCATGTCCCTGGCAATGGACTTGATTGACTTGGAGGGATCTTGTCAATCATGGCCTGGATCTCACTAACAAATTCAGGAGTTCTATTCTTATCAGAACGATCAGAGTGAGTTTTCCACGCTGCCATACCTTCATAATAACCATTACACTCATCCAACTCTTTCCGAAAACTCTGCACTATCTTCAGATTGACACCTAAACACTCTGAAATGTTCATACCAGAGCTTCCGGCTCAAATGCCAAGCAGTACAGCATGTCTTTTCTAAATTTCTGGCAGAGTGAATTGCATCATGGTGCTGTCTTTCTCACAGGTGGTGTCCAACTGGCCCTGCTGTACTGTGTAGTCACCAAAATTAAAAACAAACAATGCACATGTACAAAATTTAAAATATAAAATAGCAACAATTCGCCCATCGCACCCTGTATATCATCAGTATCATATCCCTACAATGTACTTTAATTTCTTTTTAAGAATGCTATAATGTTTCTCAAACTTACTCCTTTTCAAAACTAAATATTATTTCAAAACTAATTATTTCAAAATTCAGAATTTTGAGTTGTTGACCTAATAACATTTGGTATACTGCATTTTTTGAGCTTTCATGCTTTAGATATACTGATGTTTTGGTCATTTGAAATTTGGTCTTTTCATGTTCAGCCCTTTATGCATTTGGCTTTACGATTCAAATCCATTTTACTTTGTATATTTCATGGATTAGATATATATTGCTGAATATAAAAGTTATTGAACAAATTAAGCATGATGTCTATATTAAAACCTTTACTCAATAAATATTTTCCCTATTGATTTCATATTATCTAATATAAATAATTTTTACTTGAATAATTAATCATACCTTTTAAGGGGATTTTTTTTCTTTCTTTTCAATATATGTTTTTTTAAACATTTGTCATATGGAAATCTAATTATTGACTATTACTTCTGAACATTTCCTGTGTGTCTTTAATTATCTTCCAGCAATGACTTAAATTAATTTTGCTATCCATTGTTTAAAAGATTTTTATATTCTCAACATAGCTGTCAACTATGTTTCCTCAGTTTCTGCATTGTTATACTTTTAATATATAGATATTTAAATCTGAATATAAATACTTTGAAAAGCCACTTTAAAAACCACAAAAGGAAAAAAAAAATTTAGAAAAGTTTAAAAGAAGTAGATTCATAGAACTAAATAAATTAATTCATATTTATTTGCTTCCATTAATATTGATGTTGCATGTATCCTTCTAAAGTTGCTGTTGTCTTCTAATAAACACACTACTAGCTTTATTTTAGTGTTACAGTCAAAAGAGAAGAGGAAGAGACCCACAGTAGTATTTGCATATCTATTGACTCTTTAGTTGTATACGCTGGAACTGAATACTTGTAATCAACATATATTCATTTTGTGCTCTGATTTGAGGAATGTTTTTGTTTGAGTGACACCCAAGTTGGTTCATTTACTCACAAACATGTGCTCAGATAGAATGTTTCAACATACAAATGTGACACTGATGCTCATGTAGATTATTGAATAATGCAATTTTAGACTTGGCAGCAGACAGCTTAATGCAGCAAAGCAGGGAGGGCATGGTGTTTGAATAAAGTCCTCTTGCAATGCAAAGCAGGTAGATTGTGGAAAGAGGAAGAGGGTGCTAGAAAAACAAGAAGGTCATGAATAACAAAAGAGAAAACGTTATGACAGATACTGCAGCAAAGACCAATTGAATTTAGCAGGGAAATATTTCAATTTAAAAATGTTTGGTTGGCAATTTGTGGACTGTGATAGTGAGAACACATTGGTCTATTAGATACACTGATTGTAAACCAATTAGTAAAAGATAAACCATGCTACTTATAATAGCAATAACATGCTAGCTCAGCAGTGCCATAATTAGATGGCAAGTTTGCATCAAACTAATTCCTAATACTTTCAATCAGTCTTCAGAAGTCTTGGACCAAAATGACTACAAATTATCAAAATTGAAGGCTCTCTTTCCTTCTTCTCCATCCAGTTTGTCATTTCATAACTACTATGCTAGATTATGCTTACGCATACAACTGTCTTTCCATGTGACTCTGATTACTTCTGATAATAAAGTTTCCACATCTTAAAAGTTTTACTGTTGGAAGGTTTATTAAGATATATTCAGCTTTCTAATGTATTTTAGCAGCTAACACTGAAAATTGTTTATACTTGCTGTAAAAATTTCACAAAGCAAAGATGCTATTGAGAGAAAATGTAGTAAAGCAATTGAAGATACTGAAAATTATTAAAATGATTTACTATTTTAGTTCTTAACTAATAGTTTTATCTTGTTTAATTAACTGGATTTTTGTTGGATTAGGAAATAAAAATTTGTAGGCTATTAGATTATACTCTAAAGTGGTGCCTTTCAACTTGGAGGTCACAGACTGGAAGAAAAGCATTCATGTGTAGTTCACTTTATAAAGGAATCATAAAGAAGGAAGAGGTCTGGCAGACAGTTTTACAAACATTAATGCCATAGAAATGCCAGCTTGTTTGCTGCTAGGTGAGAGTAAAAGGTAATTGGCTAATATAGTAGTAGGTCGTGATTTCCTAGGAATATTATTTGCACATGTGCCAACATTCTAAACACAAAACACAGTCTGATAGCTGGATATGTGAAGTTAATGTATATACAAATTCCTTCCTTTCTTCTTTCTTGCATGCACGTATACATGCATACATGCATTCACATACATACATACCTATATACATACTTACATGCAATGTATGTATGTATGTACGTATGTATTTATGTATGTATGTATGTATGTATGTATGTATGTATGTATGTATGTATGTATGTATGTATGTATGTATGTATGTATGTATGTATGTATGTGTGCGTGGATGTGTGCGTGTGTGTATGTACGTAAACTATTATGGTTAATAAATTGTGGAGCTTGAAAATGTACATTTTATACCATCAATAATGAATAAGACTTGGAAAATTTCTTACTCATCAGTTTCTCACATATTGATTTCTCACATAGACACAACGACTCAAATTTGGAGAAGGTTTATAATCGATTATATCAACCCCAATATTTGACTGGTACAGTATATTCTCAAACCCAGAAAGTTTGAAAGGAAAGTGAAACATGACAGTCATTGAACTCAGAATGTGAAAAGCTGAAACAAATAGTTCAAGACACTCTGTCCAACACCCTAATGCTTCTACCACTCCACCAACCACCTTGATAATAATGCCAACAACTTTTGTAAGCCCTGTCTAAAGAAGTAGATTGATGTGTTATACAGAATGTAAATTCAGTTAATCTGCTCAGTGCAACAATGTTCGAAAAGAAATTGATTATCATTGCCGTATGAATGTAAGATAATATTTCGTTAATGGATAACAGGGAGCCATAATTAGTGATGACACTTGACCCCCTCAGAACTGGCTGTATAAACAGCTTCATTGAAATAGAGAAACAGATGGTCAAATCTTGTCGGTTTGTTTAGTGTTGAAAGCTGATAAAATATCAGAAAATTTTGTCATGATAACGTTTTGAAATTTAAATATTTAAGCAAAGATGTGTTAAACTGCAATACTTAAACTATATTTAGTGGCAGAAATTGAATAAAATATTTAACTTTTTTTTTTAAATTCAAACCGTATATAAAAGACTGCTTAAATTGTTTTCTAAAGGTAAAAGTTATTTCACAATAAATAACTCCAAATATTTTCTTTCTTTCTTTCTTTCATGCTTTATATTGTCTTCTATCACAGTAGGGGTGTCACTCACTCACTGACAGGATTTATTGTTATGGAAGCTACAGCCTGCTGTTATTGTCGCTGCTGCTGTTGATGCTGCTACTACTACAACTGCTGCTGTTGCAGTTGCTTTTCACCTTTCTTGCCATCATCATCAACACTGTCATCATTAGTGTTGTTTGCCATTACTTTTGTTGTTGTTGTTGTTGAAGATGGGCCTTGCCAATCAACCCTGCTGGATAAGACCTATGACACAGAGGTGACTGAACTCACATTTGGGAGTAACCTATAAATCCAATATGTCATTGTACAGTTGATATTCAAGTTGCTACTTTCTTCTTTCCCATCACCACCACCACCACCACCACCACCACTGCCACTGCTACCGCCACTGCTGCTGCTGCTGCCACCACTACTACTATAACCACCAACACCACTACTACCACCACCATCACTCTCTTCATTTCAGACATGTTGAGAATTTTTAGGACTGAAGTGTGATTCCTTTTACTCTTTTACTCTTTTATTTTGACTGCGGCCATGCTGGAGCACCTCCTTTAGTCAAGCAATTCAACCCCAGAACTTATTCTTTGTAAGCCTAGTACTTATTCTATCGGTCTCTTTTGCCGAACTGCTAAGTTACAGGGACGC
>NC_043002.1:48890527-48963027 GCF_006345805.1 Octopus sinensis | reverse complement strand
GTTTTGTTCTTTTGTTTGCATTTCCTCTTTAAAAAGTCCATTTTTGCTGTAAACAACTTAGTAGGATATTGAAGTTTAGATTAAGCACAAGTAACTGCAACAGTTTGAGAACATAGTGGTGATGTTGTATGCAAGAGTCACATTTTAATTTAAAACAATATTAGTGTTATGTTAATGTACCTCGTAAAAAGCTACATATATCACACTAATTCTAAACTATCTAATCATTTCATGATATGTTGGTTAGTCTTTTTGTCAATACAAAATTATATTAATTGCAATTTAATTTTGATTTTGTATTGAAGAATTGAATATTTATTTTATATTGCATTTTGCAAAGAAAAAAAACAGTGACATTGGCTTCTGACTTCCAATGTGGACCAATCATTGGCTATCTTCATCTATGTTGGTGACTATGAGAAAGGATTGTCTATGTAACTCAGGCAGGTGAAAGGTCACAGGAGTTTTTATTTTGAAAGTATTGTTCTTGTTGTTTAGCCCCAGGTGAGCCCTGATCAAGTACAGATAGTAGCAACAACAACAACAATAATAACAACAGATTAATAACAATAATGATGATGATGATGATAATGCTTCCAAATTTTGGTACAAGGCCAGTCATTTTGTGAAGAGGGGTAAGTCAGAAGGTGTATAGCCTAATGGTTAGGGTGTTGCAGTCATGATCATAAGATGGCGGTAGTGGAGATGGTGGTGGTGGTGGCTTTTGATTTAGGCACAAGGTCAGCATATGGTGTTTTTACACCTGGCATTTATCATTCATTTACATCATGTATCCATACCAGTGTACTCTTTCTTTTCTGAACATTACAGTTGATGTCTTTGATGTACTCTCGTCTCTCTTGTGTTTTGCCTTTTTTGAAGGTTAGCATTGAATGTCAAACAGATCATGCTTACCTTATTTCTCTTCATTCTCAATAGGTCTTCCTCATTCAATACACATTACTCATTACCATGTAGTAACACATGTGTTATACATGCTTAAAACAGTGTGCTTTTTTTTTTCACACAAAGAGAGAAGTTTTATCATGCTTGATTTCTCTGGGTTTTTTTAAAAAAACAAGCCACAATATATCATAACCTTTTGAAAATACATTGTACCCATGATGCTACAAGGAAGCTTCAATGCAGCATTCCTTCTGTTGGAAATAGCAGCCAGCTCTCCAATAAACTGCACCCTGTCATCTTGGAAAGGAGAGGACACATTACATAATGTAGTCCAAGATATGCAAAAATATTGGTTTCAAATTCTGGCACAAAGCCAGCAATTTTAGGTGAGGGGTTAAGTAAATTACATCAACTCCAGTGTTCAATTGGTACTTATTTCATTGACCCCAAAAGGATGAAAGGCAAAGTTGACTTCAGCATAATTTGAACTCACAATGTAAAGACAAATAAAATGCCACTAAGCATTTTGCTTGGTGTGCTAATGATTCTGCCAGTTCACTGCCTTAAAGACACACAATAAGATGGGATGGTTATGATTAAAAATTACTTATGATTTAAAGATTATTTATGATTAAAAGGAGGTGACACATCAACAAAATTTGAAACAAAATAGAAAGGTAAATTTTCAAAGGTTTACCACTTACTTGAGAGATAGAATTACTGGTAAATTGAAATAAATTTTAATAACTCATGTTTTTTGTATTTATAGTTACATAATTCATCATCATCATCATCAATTAATATTTGCTTTTCATGCTGGCATGGGTTAGGTGGGTTGATAGGAGCTGACAAGCCAGAGGGCTGCAATAGGCTTCATTGTCTATTTTGGCATAATTTTTATGGCTAGATGTCTCTCCTAAAGCTTAATTGTTATTCCATATTTTTTTAAACCCTTTTGCAAAAGAAATCAAATATATCCACTGAAACTTACATTATTCTTAACCACCAAACACAGTCTGTCCTATGTTGAGGAATGTCATGTTTGAAACTACTTTTTGTTGACATATGTCTTGTTTATTGAAGCAACATGACTTATAGAAATTACCAATTCTATTTTATTGGTAGTTATGTAACACCATCGCTGGAATAACCATGAAATTTTTAATTTTGCAATTGAAGGGTTAATGAAGAAGAAATATTTACTTCTACTGTTTTTAGAAGTGGCTGTGTTGAAAGAAGCTTGCTTCTCAACCCCATGGTGTTGGGTTCAGTTCCACTGCTTGGTACTTTGAGCAAGTGTCTTCTATTATAGCCTTTGGCCAACCAAAGCCATGTGAGTGGATTTGGTAGACAGAAACTAAAAGAAGCCCGTAATGTGTGTTTGTATGTGCATATGTGTTGGTGTGTGTGTGTGTCTATATACGTATAATATATATGTATGTGTGTGTGTTTATATATATATGTATATATATATATATATATATATATATATATAAATATATATATATAAATATATGTATATATGCATGTATGTCTTGGTGTTTGTATTTGTCCTCTGCTGCCATTTGACATCTGGTGTTAGTTTGTTTATTATGTCCCCATAACTTAGTGGCTTGTCAAAAGAGATTGATAGAATAACTACCGAACTTTTAAAAAAGTATAATATTGTATTGGAGCTAATTCATTTGACTAAATTCTTCAAGGTGGTGCTCCAGCATGGCTCCAGTCTGAAACAAATAAAAGATAAGAATAACAGATCAACTTGACCACAATAAACTTCACTGTGGCATCATCCACATTTAGTCATGACCATATTCTCAAGTAAATTCAAGACAAAGCTACAAATTTTGATTCTTCAACTTGAATTACAAATATTGAACAACCACAACAAAAACAGCAATATTATTGTTGCTATTTTGTTATTGCTATGTTACATAGAGGGGAACACTAAAACAGGGACAGTAGCATATCAGACTGTCTTTTGTTTTACAACACTAGAACCCCTTTAAGAGGCATAAGACAGCCAAACAGACAAGGCAGGCATGCAGGCCAGTAGGCAGGCAGCAGTGGTTTGGTCTATGGGCTGTGTCATGATGGGTATCATCACTTGAACATACTGCCATTGCAATCCTGCCTCCCTCACTAACATCATAGTGCCAGCTAAAACAGTCAGCCACGCTACCACCTCCACCACTATCATTGCCATACCCACAATTTATTGCAGTCTTATATGTGTTTGTGTGTGAGTGAGTATGTGTGTATGTGCATGCATGCATGTGTGTATGTGTGTGTGTGTGAGCGTGTGCGAATGCACATGAAAGTATGCACGCACGTGTGAGTATGTGTGTGGAGATGGGATGTGCAAGTTTAGGCTAAAAATAAAGCTGGGTTTGTGAACTAGCCAGCTATGACCAGTTTAGCCATCATTTTATGTATGTATGTACAAATGCATGTATGTATATATTTATGTATATATCTATTTATAGATGTATGTATGTATGTATGTGTATATATGTATGCATTTATGTATGTATGCATGTATGTATGTATGTATGTATTTATGTATATACATATGTATATACATATGTAAATATGTATGTATGTATATATTTATGTATGTGTGTTTATGTATGTATTTACATATACATATATATATATATGTAGTTATGTAATGTATTCATGTATGTATGTGTGTATTTATGTATGTGTTTATATATGTGCTTATGCATGTATATATGTATTTATGCATGTATGCATAAATACATATATGCAGATATGTATGTAAGTTTGTATTGGACTTATATATCTATCTATCTATCTATCTATCTATCTATCTATCTATATATATATATATATATATATATAATATATATATATAGACAGGTAATTATATATATATATATATATAGACAGGTAATTATATATATATATATATAAACAGGTGTGTTGGTAAGCAAGTATACTCATGCATACACGTGTGTGTCTGTGTTTGTATATGTGAGCTTGTGAATAAGTGTATATTGCATATATAGCAAAATATATTAACATATTTATCTACCTATCTTTTTACATGTGTGTGTGTGTGTGTGTATGTGTGTGTGTGCATGTGTAGGTAATGGGTAAGATCAAACTGTAAATGGAGATAAGAAAGTAAATATCAGATTGATTCCATCTTTAAAATTTTTGACATTAGACAGAAGAATGTACAACAGTGGGAGCCAAGTAATTGGACAGATCTACTCCTAGGTGGTACCTTTGATGAAATATTGAATGTAATCTTTTAAAGCCAGCCTTCCTTTAGACATACTGCCAGAAAAGATTTGTGGAAAAATGTTCTATAATCCTCAGAAGAAAATCTTTCTCTCTTTCTCACCCCCACTCTTTCTCCCCTCTCCCCACTTCTTTTTCACTTTTCACATGCACAAATCCACTTTGTGTGTGTGTGTGTGTGTCTAATGGTAGTGAACTAGAAGAAACATTAAGGTGCCTGACAAATTGCCGAAGAATATGTGTCCCTCCGGTTTAGGTTTTGAGTTCAACTCATACCAGGATAGTTCTACTATTCATTCTTCCTGGATCTATAAAATAAAGTATCAAGGAAGTGTCTTTTACTATGGTCCCAGCTGAACAATGCTTTGTGAGAGAATTTGGTATATAGAAACAAACTGTGTGGGGGGCAAGCTTGTTCTTGCTCTCTCTCTCTCTCTCTCTCTCTCTCTCTCTCTCTCTCTCTCTCTCTCTCTCTCTCTCTCTCTCTCTCTCTCTCTCCCCATATATATACATGTATATAGTTAGCCACTACACACATTTTTTCCTCTCCTTGTTTCTCTCCTTGTTTTCTGTGTCGCTTTCTGTAGAAGAAAGAGCGTAGGCTCCAAACGTAAAAGACTTTCTATTCCTGAGCATTATACTAATACATCTATTTGTTTTGTACACCACCTGTCTTTGTCTTTTGTTGTTTTTTTTCGTAAACTCTCCCTATATATATATATATATATATATATATATATAGTATAAAAACCATGTAATGTGCATTTAAGAGCTCTTATGTTTTTCTTGTTTGGCTACCACATGTTGTCCTACAGTAAGGTAATATTCCAGGGCTGGACATACATGTGGAACTTCTCTTTGCATAAGATCGGTACAAAGACAGAGGATAACAGGCTTTAATAGCAGATTACATTTATCTCTGCACCACACACCAGCTTTGAGTTGCTGAGTTTATATTCATATACGTTATATTATCCTTATAGGCACCAATATGACTGTGTGGTAAGAAGCTTGCTTTCCAGCCACATGGTTCTGGGTTCAGTCTCACTGTGTGGCACCTTGGCAACTGTCTTCTATTATAGCCTTGGGTTGACCAAAGCCTTGTGAATGGATTTGATAGCCCGAAAATGAAAGAAGCCTATTGTATGTATGTGTGTGTGTGTGTGTATTTATGTGTCTGTGTGTGTGTATTTTTGTGTGTGTGTGTGTTTTTGTGTCTGTGTTTGTCCCCCTACTATTGTTTGTCGACTGATGTCGACTGATGCTTAGAGCATCTAGGGACAGGGGTACCACAGAAATGATAATGGTTTACAGCACGAAAGAAATCCCTTTAAACTTGCTAAAATGATATTCGTAATGCCTTATCTCTAATAAGTATAGAAGCAGAAGTTTTATGTAAAATAAATTTTAACGATATCATCAAACATTTTGCAATTAATAAAAAAAACGAAGGACGAAACTTTTCAAATATAAATGAAATGGAAGCATACAAAAATAAACATTATTTTCCATCCTACTGTGAATTTTCATTTTGAAAGATAAAAATTTATTTTATGGTTTATTATCATTTACATTTTGAATTATCTTTGCTTATATTTTGAACCATTTACATATACTTGAGGGCACCAAAACCTTTTAAGTGCTTAGGGCCTCTATGGTTCTTAATCCAGCCCTGCCTACAGTTGTTGATTTGTTTACATCACTGTAATTTAGCAGTTCAGCAAAGTGACCAATAGAGTATGTACCAGACTTAAAAATATGTACTGGGGACAATCTGTTCAACTAACCTTTCAATATGGCTACAGTCAAATGATTTAAACAAATAAAAGATAATCAAGATCTAAGGTGCAATCTCATCTTCCGGCTGCTGTCACATCTTGGACACTTCTTTGGGTGAAGGTGAGAGGTCAAGGAGATGACTGCATCAGTTTGTAAAAATTTAGGTATCTAAAATGCACTAGTGAAAAGTGTGATACATGCTCATATCAGACCCCTTGATTGAAGCAGTGGTCATACTATTATAATATAGGGGGATGAAGGCAGTGAGCCGACAAAATTGACAGAGAATTGAAAATTGTTGTGTGATATTTCTTCTGACTATACTATACATTCAGAATTTAAATTCTGCTTAGGTTGACTTTGCCTTTCATGCTTTCAAATTCGATAATTCAATAAAACAAGTACCAATTGAGAACTGGTGTTGATGTAATTGACAAGCCTCCTCCTGGAGGTACAGGGGAATATTATATTTTTTATCTTTTATTTGTTTCAGTCACTAGACTAATGCTATTCTGGGGTACCACCTTGAAGACTACTTAGTCAAATGAACTGAACCCAGTACGTTTTACTTTTTTAAGCTTGGTACTAATTTTTTTCTCTGTTGCCAAACTACAGATGTAAACACACCAACACTTGTCAAGTGGTGGTTGAGGATGAACACACACATTCACACACACACACGTTTATATATATATATATATATATATATATATATATATATTATATAAAATCGGCCTGTCTGTCTGTCTGTGTGTCTTCTAGGATCTCGGGCATCCTCCATCCGATTGCGCTCAAATTTGATAATTAGATACCGATGGTATCAGGACATGTATAAGTCTTGAAAAAATTACAAAAATCGATTCCAGGTGAGAATGCAATCAATAAAGCCCTGGGAATGTGCATTTGTACGTGCAAGTACATCAGCTGTTGCGATCGATACTACACGTATGCGACAAAAATGCACATGCAGTTTGCACAAAATGCAATATATTTAAGAAACCAAAAATGCAAGATACAAAAGAGATATTTTCTTCAAACTTGGCATGAAGGAAGGAAAGACTATTTGGTTTCTCAAGAAGTTTTCTTTTTGCCTTAACTTCATTTAACGAAACCAAAAATTTTATTGAAATAAAAGCATGTTTAATTATTTTTTAATGAAAAGAAAACATTGATTGCTTTTTATTCAGCAGACATGATTCAGCACTGTCCATTGGACGGGGGGGGGGCGTTTTGCTCATATATATATACATATATATATATAAATATAGTTATCCATAATAATGAAGGGTGAAATTAATTAATTTGGAAAAATTATCAATTACACCAAGTAGTCTTCGGCATGTAAAAGCCTCATTCGAGGAAAATTTAAGTAATACTAAGCAATAAGGGTTTAGCAACGAGTTGCCTTACCACATACCGAATTTAGAAATAACCCTTTGACTGCTATTTCTAAATTCGGTATGTGGTAAGGCAACTCGTTGCTAAACCCTTATTGCTTAGTATATATAAATATATATATATATATGTATATATGTATATATATGTGTGTGACAACAAACTTACTTGGGAATGGGTACACAACGTTCAATTAAATAAATAAATAATATATATATATATATATATGGTGGTTGTCTACTCCTTATGCAGAGTTTGACCACCTCCTAAACCGTGACCTTAAAACCATCATGACATCTGATGTGGATTTTTAAGCCAGATAATGTTCTGAAAAGACACCCACATACATTGCACATCCGATTTGAACCACCAAGAGCTGCAGATAAGTTCTGATCTTTGTGGATCTTAAAATGTCTTTTGGGACCTCCATTAATATTTGCAAACCTTCTGGCATACACTGCATTCAAAGGTTTACACAGATATATTGGCAGAATAGTTGGTGGAGGTTCATTTTCCATGGGTTCATAAATGAGATTTGAGCCCAGCAAAAGAAAGGCATGGTCTGTCACAAACTGAGCACACAAAAAGATCATTGTCATTCACCTTCTGGATCGTAACATATATATATCATCATCATCATCATCATTATATATATATATATATATATATATATATATATATATATATATATATATATATATATACATATATACATATATATATATGATTTTTATAGAACTATCCCTGATGTTTCAGGAGTGTAGCCTCACCCCCTTAGATGTTTGGAGAACTCAGATGTTTTTTCGGCTGATGAGTATGGGTCACTTGTATTTGCTGCAATATTTGCAGCCTTAATAAAGCTGGTCTTCGTACGAAACAATTGTACCGAAATATTGATCCATTTTTGTTGCTTTTTTCTTGTTTATAATCACCCCGCATTATCTTATGTTTAATACCATATAGATTTCTGGTGCATCTAAGTTAAGTACCACATTCATGTGAATTCAACAGAACTCACTTGAATCTTAATTGCTTTTACTTTATATATATATATATATATAATATATATATATATATATATAAATGATGATGATGATGATGATGATATATATATATATATATATATAGTTAATCCAAACAAGAAAGCCCCAAAAAAACACAACAACGCGAGGACGTGGAACAAATAGAGTATTATTGGACGCTCAGGAAAGAAGGAGGGTTTAACATTTCGAGCAGAGCTCTTCGTTGGAAAAATAGGAGAAGGAAAGATCCAGAGAAGGGAAGACAGAGGAAAAAAATCGCCAACGGGACACATGAGGTCACATTATATATACACATGCATATATGGGTACAGGACATTACCAATGGTGCAAATAACATACACATGAGAGATAGATACAAGACGTGGACAGTAATTACAGGACAAAAACAAGTGAAAAACTTAAACAAATGGGGGAAAATGAGTGAAATACATAAACAATGAGAGAAAAATGGAAAACAGGACGAGTTAACACAGAAAAAGGACCCTTCATCAATTGTTGGCTGTCTATCAACTCCTCATTTTGAGCATTCAAACAACAATGTGAGTCTTCAAAGACAGCAGCTCCCGGAGCTATATTATATTTTATATATATGTATATATATATATATATTCCAGCTACTCACTGATATAATACCTGGTAGCCGTGTATTTTCTCTTTAGCAAGACACCTGTGCTTATCCCTCTGTCAAACTTTAGCATATCAACACCTTGCATAAAGTCACTTCCCCTTCTTTTAAATACATTCCCACTTAGTCCCCAAGGTACTTGGTGACCCTCACAGGTGCAAGTGCCACAAAGAAAGCAAATTGTAGACATAGCAAAGTGGTTGGTATTATGAATGATATTCAGTCATAGAAATCATGCCAAAACCAAAACTGGAGCTTGATGCAGTACTGCAGCTTGTTGGTTCCACTCAAACAATACAACCCATGACAGCATAGAAAATAGACATTAAATGATGATGACGATACACACACACACATGCACACACACACACACAATCATATATACACACAAAGCAAAGTTGCAATCAACTTGATCTTTGATCTTCACACTAAAATTGACTCTGCTATCAGTGTAGAATCACACCAACAATAAATGCTCAGTTGTTATTTCACACACACACACACACACGTAGAAAAATAGATAGACAGACAGACATATGGACAGACAAATTGATGGTCATACACATGCAGGCACATGGCATACATATGCCTTCATGCACAAGGACAGATAATGCCAGGGGAAAAAGAACAGGGAGAAAGAGATGTATCAATAACTTTGCCAGGCGTACCTTTAGTCATGGTGATCATGATAATGTTTATATCTATAGTAAATTATAGTATGTGAGAAAAAAAGTGATGGGGAGGGTGGACATACTTACAGAACAAATTAATACTTTTTGCATAGCTATCTTTTTGTTTTATTTATGGTCCTCCGTCTATGTTTTGGATTTTTTATATGTACAATTTATCTGGTTGCTGGGGAAAGTACATAACTCTTTGACAGTAAAGTATAGAAAGAGAGAGAGAGAGAGGGACTGTGTGTGTAAATGAGAAAGCAAAGGAAGGAAGAAATAAGGAAGGAGAAAGAAAAGGGAAAGAGGGTTTGCATCCATCACAAAAGACAGTAGTATATATACATCTGCATATAGTTATAGGTGTATGCTGCACAGAGAACTAGAGTGACAGCAAAAGAGGTGTAAGGTATGATTTATGTGCTTCTGTGTGTGCATGTGTGTGTGTGTGTGTGTGTGTGTGTGTGTGTAAAAGTATGGTTATGTGTTAACAGAATTTTATGACAGCCATGTGGTTCCAGGTTTGATCCCACTGTGCAGTATTTTGGGCAGGTATATTCTTCAATAACCTCAGAGTAACTAACAGAATATGAGTCAAAGAATTTGGTCAACAGAGCCAATTGTGATATATATATATAATATATATATATATATATAAGAAGCTTTCTTCTCAACCACATGGTTCCAGGTTCATTCCCACTGCATGGCACCTTCATGAAGTGTTTTCTACTATAGCCTCAGGCCAACCAAAGCCTCGCGAGTGAATTTTGTAGATGGAATCTGAAAGAAGCCTGTCGTATATATGCATGTGTGTGTGTGTGTATCTATGAGCACATGTCTCTGTATCTGTGTTCATCCCCACCCAGCACTTGACAACTCATGGTAGTGTGTTTACATCTCTGTAACTTAGCAGTTCAGCAAAAGAGATTGATAGAATAAGTACTAGGCTTTAAAAAAATAAATCCTAGAGTCAGTTTGCTCAACTAAAACCCTTCAAGGTGGTACCCCAGCACAGCTGCAGTCAAATGACTGAAACAAATAAAAGAAAATAAGAATATATATATATATATATACACAGACACACAGACACACACACACATATGTACTGACAATATATATGTATGCATGTTTCTGTGTATATCAATCTATCTATCTATCTATCTATCTATATCTATATATATATATATATGTGTGTGTGTGTGTGTGTGTGTGTGTGTGTGTGTGTGTGTGTGTGTGTGTGTGCGTATATATGAGTGAGTGGACAAATGAAAGTAGGACACTCAACAAATTTATTAGGAGTTACATGTGTGGATCAAACAATTTAATTGAAATTCGTTGGTACTCTTGAGTTTCAAGCGTGATGCTAGTCATCAGCCATTTTGAATTTGAACGACAGATGTTGATTGTTATTACTGTAAGATGGACTGAGATTGTTCAAGGAAGGTCACACGGTGTCGAGGTTTGATGATGGTATATAGATAACAGTTAGTCGGAAAATACTGTATGGTGAATGGGAAATTGACCATGTGGAGGACAGGAAATAGACCACATGGCAATTAGAAAAATCAGTCAGGTTGTTGTGGGGAAGTAGGAAGAGGCAGCATGTGCAAGTGTATAGTTCTATATGTACAGATGTGCATGCTCGTATTAATACACACATGCATGCAAAACTATATAAGGACATCTGCACACTCATATAACTAAATAAAACTATATACTTGCATATGTCACCCTTTTCCACTTCACCTCCAACAACTTGACTGATTTCCTAATCACTGCATGGTCTATTTCCTATCCTCCACATGGTCAATATCCCATTCACCATGCAGTATTTCCAACTGACAGTTACCCATATACCAACATCAAACCACGACACCAAGTGATCCTCCTCGACCAATTGCAGCCCACCTTATGGTAATAGCAATCAACTTCTATCATTCAAATTCAAAATGGCTGATGACTAGCATAAAGCCTGAAACTCAAGAGTACCAATGAATTTGAATCAAACTGTTTTGATCCATCCACATATATACATATACATATGCATATCTATAAATACATACAAACACATACATACATATACATGTGCGTGTGTGTGTGTATGGGTATGTGGTAGGGATTTTGTTTCCCAACTACATAGTTCTAGATCTTGACATTGCATGATAATTGTAAATGATGTCACTGTTCTACAATCAGTGTCATTCATTTCATATATTCTGCAAGAACATGTCTGGCCATAGAAAATCTACCTCAAATTAATTCAGCTCTAGAATTCAGTAGGTCAGTGGAGTTCTTAGAATTGAAAAGATATTTCATTCAACTATACAAACCCTGCACCTCCTTAATCTATTAACATATGGCATGGACTGTTCTGCAATGCTCCACTCAATGGTACGAGGGATTTTCTTGGCCTTCACGTCCTAGATATATCTTGTTTACTTAGTGGTTTTCTTCCTGTCTACATACTAGAAAGAAGAATGGTGTTAAGACTTTTTATTTTTATTAAAGTTACTTTCATATAAACCAATACGCTATTTTTTTTTAGCTTTGCTACTTTATAAAACTCATGTGAACTCAACTTCATAAATCACTGAGCTAACTATGCATGCCTGGTCAAGAGGGCAAGTGTCTGGGTCTCTACAGTTACATTTTGGTGTAGTCTTCTGGTGTGACTTATGTGTAATAATGTTTTTCATGTTGGAACATTTGGAAGAAGCTTTCACTGAACGTCTATTAAAAATTTTATTATACCTATGGCTATCTAGGAAAGGCTTATCTATTAAGGCAAGGTATTTTCTTAGCATTCAAAGTAAAAGGTGGTAGCCAAACCATATAATCTTCCTAGAGCTATTTTTAGGCTTAATGCTTTTTATAGTAGGGATGTAACCCATTTTCTCTTTGAAACCACTGTTAGCCAGGGCATAGTAGGGGATTGCCTTATTGAAAATATCCTTAGGGCAGGAACAATTAGACGTCTTGTTACTAATATTAGTTATAAGATTTTATATTTATCTCTCATTAGATGGGCGCTATTTTTATTGCTTTTACCAATAACAGAACAGTGCATATATATATATATATTTAAATATCCATACATATGCATACACAGACACACAAACACATATTCAAACATACATGCATATATATAATTATATATTTAGATTTACACACACACACACACACACAAATATATTTGTGTTTGCACATGTGTGTGATATAAAAGAAAAAAACTACAAGGAAGTGTGACACATTATCAAAACTTTTAGGCTTGGCTAGATAGTTTGGCTATAATCATCATATCTCTGGATAAGATAATGTGCAGGATTTGAGTCGTGCTATAGTAATAATAAACACAGAAAACATAACACATGTTTCTAAAGATTTGAGTGTTGTCATTACGCAAGCCAATTTCCTCTATTACACTCTACAATTACACTATACTCAATTTTTGGGCATCACCAGCAAAACATATTAAATATTGTTTTGCATATGTTATATGAAGCTTAAAAATCTCTATTACATTTTCTGAGTTAATTATTACTATGTGTGTGTGTATATATATAAATATGTTCTTTTACTTGTTTCAGTCATTTGACAGTAGCCATGATGGAGTACTGCCTTTAGTCAAACAAATCAACTGCAGGACTTTTAATTGTTTGTAAGCCTACTACTTATTCTATCGGTCTCTTTTACTGAACCACTAAGTTATGGGAAAGTATACACACTAACACCAGTTGTCAAGTGATTGTGGATGGACAAACACAGACATACAAATACATATATAAATATATATATATATATATATGTATGTATATATACAACGGGCTTCTTTCAGTTTCTTATTTCTTTATTGCCCACAAGGGGCTAAACATAGATGGGGCAAACAAGGACTACAAACGGATTATATCGATTACATCACCCCCAGTGTGTAACTGGTACTTAATTTATTGACCCCTGAAAGGATGAAAGGCAAAGTCAACCTCAGCAGAATTTGAACTGAGAATATAAAGGCAGACGAAATACCGCTAAGCATTTCGCCCGGCATGCTAAAATTTCTGCTAGCTCACCGCTGGCAAATCCACTCACAAGGCTTTGGTCAGTCTGAGGCTATAGTAGAAGACACTTGTCCAAGGTGTCACACAGTGGGACTGAACCCATCACTATATAGTTGGGAAACAAGCTTCCTACCACACAGCCACACACACACTCACACACACACATATATATTAAGGTAGTGAGCTGGCAGAACCATTAGCATGCCAGACCAATGCCTAGCAGCATTGTGTCCATCTTTATGTTGTGAGATCAAATTCTGCTGTCAACTTTGCTTTCCATTCTTTCAAGTTTGATGAAATAAGTACCAGCCAAGCAATGAGAATGATATAATTGACTAGCTCCCTTCCCTA
Source organism: Octopus sinensis (assembly GCF_006345805.1). Classification (NCBI taxonomy): domain Eukaryota; kingdom Metazoa; phylum Mollusca; class Cephalopoda; order Octopoda; family Octopodidae; genus Octopus; species Octopus sinensis. The sequence continues at coordinate 48,948,932 of NC_043002.1, read as the reverse complement.
AAATTCCATAGTAGAAAGGGTTATTACTATATCTATCTATCTATCTATCTATCTTTATATATGTGTGTGTGTGTGTATGTACATATACACACAGGTATGGCTTGATGGTAAGAAGTTTATTTTACAATGATGAGGTCTTATATTCAATTTTAAGTTATAATTTTTACAAATCTATGCTGCCCCAAGTCTGGGGTGCCAATAAGACTGGTGTTGCCAATAAATTTTAATAAAAAAAAGCAGCTTAAATTTTCTGTAGTGTTAATGTCATACTTACTTTACATATATGCATCATCTCCATACAATTCATATAAATCAATAAGGAACTCACTACATGGTCAGTGGCCTAACTAGAAGCAGCAACCAAAATTGTGCTCATAACACACACACTATCACTTTAAAAGAAAGGACACACTAGATAATGTAGTCTTAGATACACTATCCCTCAAATGGTGATGGCTGGAATGTTTTGATCATAAGTCCGTACAATTAGAGCTAACCTGAAAATAAACAAATGAGAACAGTAAGAAGAACAACAACAGCAGCAGCAGCAACAACAACAACAACATATATTCCCATCCTCTATTTGGACTAAATCTACGAATCTTTATTCATAAAGTAGGGTTTCAATATCCTTATTTACAGTGTAACAGTCATTTGGATGACACTGATAGTTTGAAAGACCTAAATTATTCTAGTAATAACTCATCTTTAAAACATAGACATGTAAAAAAATTGTTTGTTTTACAGCACTTAAAATGAACTTCAAAAATAACATGTCCACAGGTGTCAACAAAATGAATGTCAACAACACGTCAGGCATTCCAAATATGTTCTGAGATATTGGCATGAGCCTAAACAGCGCTATTTCAGGAGAGAAGCAATTACTTTACAAATTTATTTGTTTGTTTTGACTGTTGTTTAAAGCTTATCGGATTAGTGGATTAGTGAGAGTAAGAGAAATTGCAAGTTAGACACTTTAGATATACGTGAGGTATTTTTCTACCGGTTTGCCCAAGTCTATTTCACCTTTTTTGTATATTCATAGATACATTGACATTGCAGTCTGTGGTTTTGTTAAAAACTAGGGGAAAAAAAAATCTGAACAAATTTAAATTCAGTAATTCCTTTAGAAAACATAGGAAAAAAGACATGAAAAGATATGGAATAATGTCTGGAAAAAAACATGAATAACATATCAAAAATATAATTTCATATTCATTTCTTACACAAGTACCAGACTTGAAACTGTTAGAAAATGGAAAATGTCATGTTGTTACATTCATGGCTTTCCCTAGAACATTAGCATACTGAATTAATATTAGCATAAGTGAATTGAATTGATTGCATCCAGGGAATAAACCCAGGTCACGAATTCAGCACATTGGGAATTTACCTCTACACACTATGTTATTGCCACCGGAATGAAAAATTAATTGAATCAGGATTAAGGAGATATTATAATGACCACCACTGACTATTACTATTGACTTCTGTTATTATGAACAACAACAATTGCAACACTAGTAATGATGATGACGAAAAGGAAAGAAAAAAAAAGGTGAAATTGTTAAATAGGTGTTAAATGGATGCAATAATGCCTTCAGCTAGTAGAACTGTATCTTAAGAAGGGAAATGGAAGAAGAATAGATTCACTTGTACAATCTCAGAGTTTAGAAGTTAAGTGTTGAGTATTATCTGTTTGGCCCTTGTACCTTTCAATAATAATAAAAGTGATGATGATGATGATGATGATGATGATGATGACGATGGTGATGGGGATGAGGATATTGATGACAATGAGGAAGAACATGATTTCTCACATTAGCACATGAACTAAATTTTTAAGAATAAGGTATATTTGAGAGAACTGTCTCTTATTTATTTTTATCAGCCCTAAAAATAGATAAAAGCCAAAGTCACTGTTCAACAGGAACTGAAATCAAAATGAGAAAAAAAAAATTGGTTATAAACATATATAAACAGCAAAGTATTTAATTCAGCAGCATTCTACCATTTCTTCTACTAATAATGATAAGACTTTCTGTATTTGCCATATGGAAAGGAGTAAGAAAATTGTAACAGACGAAAGAAGAATAAAAAGAATTTGAATTAACTGAAAAATAGATATACAATATATGGATCATAATTTTTATATAAAAATCCTTACTATGGATTCAGTTAGGAACAAGATCTTTCCTGAACATTGCAAGTGTTTAACCAGCAGTCACAAATACATGAAGGATTGTTTCTCACTTTCCCCACAAACCATGCCATCACATCTCAAACATACTCAACTAGCCAATACAATCTTGTAACCATCATCATCATCATAGTTGTTGTTGTCATCGTTATCATCATCATCATGACCATCATCTTCTAATTCCCAGCTTCCATGCTGACATGGGCTGGATGGTTTGACAGGGTTTGATAAGTCAAAGGACTGTATCATGCACCAATATCCATTTTGAGCACGGTTTCTATGGTTTCTATGCTCTTCTAAATACCAACCACTTTACTGAGTACACTGTTTGTTTGCTCTTTTGTTTTGCTTTGTGGCACAAGCACACCACTAGTGATGATTGATTTGTAACTTGCAAGGTTAAGGCTCTAAAGTGACCCCCTATAACTGAGGGGGAACAGAAGAGACAGTGGTTAGTGATCCTAAGACAACGAAGACCTGAAAAGTTTCTGATATACTTTTGTTAAACTAGTCAATTTAATCTCTGACTTCCTAGTTGAATTAATCAATTTAGATACTGAATATCGGAGTCATCGCCCAGTTCAGGAAACTTGAACTAAACTCTTTTGACTAAACTAAGTATAGTCAAACCGATATCTGAACATCTGTTATTCAATAAGAATAACTAATAAGCCACACTGTGTGTAACCTGATCTTGATAATAACAATGGTGGTACCCTTTCATCTTTTGTTTGCAAGCATTAAGATCGATATCAAATTACTGAAGATCATATAGAAATGTTACATCAAGAAAGGGGGTTATTACCTTATTTTCTGGCATATAGGTTGAATTTTTCAAACCCAAATTTACAACCAAAAGAAATAGGTCAACTTATACTCCAAGACAATTTTGGAGGACTAAAAATTCAATGTAAAATGCTGCAGGGTTTGGAAAGAGAGTGATGATGTTTGAATGTTTACACTACAGTTAACTTTTAAGCCAAAAAATAAGAAAATACGGTATCGGTGGTATCATGATCATATCTTTAATTTACAATTATCAAAAGTACTACGTGACAGTCAGTCCTCTAGTTTGGTCTCAGTAAGTCACTCTAAACAGTATTAAAATAACAAATGATGTCCTCTTGCTGAATTTACCATTAAACATTATGGGGAAACAATTTCTTCTAGGTTAAACTAAATTAAGTGGAGAAATTCTCATCAAAGAGTAAAAAACATACTTCTTAAATATTTTCTTTTTTAAAATAATTTTAATACATAAAAATACCCGACATACTGAAGGATTTATAAGCATAGAAAAATCGGTGGTGACTTTATCACTCAATGACTGAGCTCCAAGTACAGGTCAGTCAAAAGTAACTCAGTTTGTTGTTGATATCATTGTCTGTGAAGAAAAAGAAATACCAGTGATAAAACAGTATTTCAATAGTGGTAAAATGGTCTCAACCATTTCATAAGAGTACAACATTGTAGAACACATAAAAACTTCATAAACATACTTTTATACATAGATACATATATATATTATATCTATTATATAAAATCGTTCTGCCTGTGTGTGTGTGTCTTCTAGGATCTCGGGCATCCTCCATCCGATTGCACTCAAATTTGATATGTAGCTACCGACAGTATCAGGGTGTGTATAAGTCTTGAGAAAATTACAAAAAATGATTCCAGGTGAGAATGCGATCGATAAAGCCGTGGGAACGTGCATTTGTACGCAAGTACTTCAGCTGTTGTGATTGATACTACGCACGTGCAGTTTGCACAAAAAAAGCTGGCTGGCTTGCTCATAAAGTAAGTTAGCTTAAAATTAGTTACTTAGTTCCCTAGGTTGTTGCTTTTCATCAAAAATCGCCCCAAGTTGATTTCCTACATGTTTTATCGGATAAACTTATTATTGTCCCAGGTACGTTCTCATAAATTCATCATGCTTTTCCATCTAGATTTACCTCCAGCTAACCCATTTGCATGCATCGTTTTTGTCCTGCTTTTCTTCCGTCAACCTGTACATAACTGCACCTTCCATTTTTTGTTGTTTTTGTACTGCTTAAAGGCACGTTTCTTTCCTGCCAAGCTTACTGTTTAAACCATGATTGTGTTCTCCCAGTCAACAGCCTTATCATTACTGGTACTTTAAACTCTTCAGTTGCATATTTATGTGAATAAAATCGTTTTTCTTTGGAAAAGAAAAAAAAATCTATCTTTATTTCTTCTTTTGCTGGTGTCTCAAATTTAGGTTGAATCAGTGTTTCTCAAAGGGGAGGACTATGGGACTGTCAAACAAGTTGTTTTGAGAAAATTTGGTTTAAATGTTTGACGACTCAGCACCATCCATTGGACGGGGAGCGTTTTGCTCATATATATATATATATATATATATATATATATAATGAAGTCTAGTATAGCTTCCTCATTTTACAATCAGATATGTTAATTAACAATCAGTTATCTGAACAAAACACCGAAACACTCCTTGTCCAACCTGTTCTGATAAATAAGGCCTAACTGTGTAAAAAAAAAAAAATTAATAACTTCCAATATGATAAATGCAAAAGTGTAATGAGTAGTTAAAAATAGGAACACTCATAACATCAAGTCTATGTACACAGATAAGAAAAATAGAATTAAATGTCCTGCTCAAAAATATAGCAGAAAGGTTTCAGCTAATTTCAATAAGTTAGTGGCCCCCAATTTCATTTTTCTGATCATTACAAAACCAAAGTGTAAGTCTCTATTTTTTTTAATGTTTAGAACTTGACACCAACATGGAAAAAAAGGAGAAACACGTCCATTTATTTGTTATCATTTAAGAAGTTTATTGTAAAATGAGATCAATAAAGCAACTGTGTCCTACCCTTAAGTGTGGTTACACCTGTACCTGTAAATCTATGCAGACAGTAGAGAAAAGAAGTTATGTACTTAAATGTGGATAATGTTTATTATTGTTAACTAGTAAATGAGATTATTTCTTTAAAAGTTTAACACAAGTTTAAATCGCTTAAAGTATTCTCAAAGATATTTCAAGACCCTTTAGTTATTAAAACCAAAAGTTAAAAGTACAAGATGGCCCAATTGCAATCTAATGTTCTTTTACTTTATACAGAACTATAATAGGCACAGGTATGGCTGGCTGGCTGATCAAAAGTTTGCTTCTCAATCTTGTGATTTCAGTTTAAATCTCCCTGTATGGCACCTTGGTGAAGGAACTTCTACTGTAAGCACATGTTCAACCAAAACTTTGTGAGTGGATATATTAGGTAGGAACTGAAAGAAGTTCATTGTGTGTGTGTGTGTAACTTAAACAGAAGCACAGCAAAGGAATGAATGCAAAATACAGACACAAGATATGGACATGCTGATCCCTTGGTGGCATCAGCAGTGAAAAACTGCTGGAAATAGTGAGTGAACATTGAGGACAGTAACAAAAATGTTTGTCCACGCGCATGCATTTATGTATGAGTGTTACCGTCTTCTTCTTTTGACTTTGCTTGACAGATGTGAGTCACTATCGTACAAGCAGTGTCCTTTATTTCCAGTCTCCCAAGGAAATATGTCTGGCCATGGAGAAATATTACCTTCCTTGGAAACAAGTGAGGGTTGACAACAGAAAGGGCATCCAGCTCGACAAATTCTGCCTGACTTATGCAAGCATTGAAAAGTAGACATTAAAATAATGATGATGACGACGACAAAGATGATGACGATGACGACGATAATGATGATGAGGAGGAGGATAATGATGAGGATAATGATGAGGATGATGATGAGGATGAGGTTGAGGATGATGATATTACTGTCTTTTATATTGTCTTGGAGACCTCACCAATTGAAATCTTATTCATCTGTCTAGAATAATTTTATCTCTTATGTCACTTAAACTTAGATTAATTGTTGTGGTCAAGCTTTACTAAAAGTCATTTTTGTGTAATCTTTTGAAGATATCATCTATTGCTAAGTGAAGTCACTTGAAAACATCATTTGGTCATTCTGCATTGTTGATAAATGACCAAAAGTGTGACAAAGAGAAAGAAAAGAGAGAGGGGGGAAAAGAAAGAGGAGAAGAGAGAGAGGGAGAGAGAGAGAGAGAGAGAGAGATGTTCTGTTTTTATATTATATTTTTCTTTTGCTTTGCCTTGGCTGGAACACACCCTCGGGTAAAATCTGCTCCATTACAGCTGAACTGCCTTGTTTGCTGACATGAGCATGAAAATAATCTCTTAGTGCACCTCAACTCAAGCACCTAATAATATGCTCATATTGCACCAATTCATACAGATAATGGTTTTAATACACATGCAAATAAGAGATATTTTCACACATCATTCATACCATGGACTTAATGTCATGATTTAATCCTTTATCTTGTGAATGCTTAGGAATCAAATTTGATCAATGCAATAGCAAATTTAGCAGTAAATTGATATTTTATTTGCCATATTTTCATCAGAAATAGATAGTTTAATGTTAATTGTTTTTAATAATATACATCATGCAGTGAGACATGCTTGATCTTTTCTCTTTATTTTTCTCTCTCCTCACCTATGCTTTCTAGAAGAGTGTAAGCACGAAATGTTTAAGGCTTCTTTCAGTTTTCCTGAGTGGCAACCCAATACATCCTGTTTGTTTCCTTTTCTTCCTAGTCTTCATTTTTTTTTTGGTGCCACACATCTTTCTCTCTTTTACTTACTTGTTTCAGTCATTTGACTGCGAACATGTTGGAGCACCGCCTTTAGTTGAGCAAATCGATCCCAGGACTTATTCTTTGTAAGCCTAGTACTTATTCTATCGGTCTCTTTTGCCGAACCGCTAAGTTACGGGGACATAAACACACTAGCATCGGTTGTTGGGGGACAAACACAGACACACAAACATATACTCTCTCTCTCTCTCTCTCTCACACACACACACAGACATATATACATATACATATATACATATATACGACAGGTTTCTTTCAGTTTCCATCTACCAAATTACTCACAAGGATTTGGTCAGCCCGAGGCTATAGTAGAAGACACTTGCCCAAGGTGCCACGCAGTGAGACTGAACCCAGAACCATGTGGTTGGTAAGCAAGCTACTAACCACACAGCCACTCCTGTGCCTATGGAAATTCATTAACATATCCAATTTAAATATAATTTTTATCCCCAAATTAACTGCAACAGTTAAATATATATTTTACATGTTATTGTATGTATTATATGATATGCATACACTCATGTAAAACAGACTTAAAACTTTAATTAGCTAAATAGCTAAATTAGCATATATTAAATTTAATAGCTGTGAGCTTGTGTGTGTGAGAAGAGAAATTTTATAAATTTCATAATTTTATATAAATTTTATCATAATTTTATATATATAGTTATATATATATATATATTTACTATTATATTATATATATTTACCATTAATATATATACTTCATGAATTTGCCAGTGGGCTGCTATTGGCACAGTGGAGCATATTCTCTCAAAACACCAGATACATATATACATACATACATACATACATACATACATACATACATACATACATACATACATGCATGGTGTTTTCTTCCATGAATTGGTGGGATTAACAAACGAAAATGTAAAAAGTACTCCATTCAGCAACAGATAAATATCATTTAATATACACAGGGTTTAAGATTGAGGTACTATAAGTTTCATGCTTTGCTTACTATAATACTATTGCAAGCATGAAACTTATAAAAGCACAATTTCAAATACTGTACGTACATATGTACATGAATACATATGAATACACACATTTATACACATCTATTGAAGCAGAAATGAAAAGGTAAATGGTTTGAAAGACTTGACAAGGATGGTGTGGCTGTGTGGTAAGAAGCTTGCTTCCTAGCCACATGATTCTGGATTCAGTCCCACTGTGTGGCACCATGGGCAAGTGTCTTCCACTATAACCTTGGGCCAACCAACTTGTAAGTTGTAAGTGTATTGGGGAGATGGAAACTGAAAGAAGCCCATCATATATATATATATATATATATATATATATATATATGTATGTATGTATGTATGTATGTATGTATGTATGTATGTATATGAATGCCACGCATTCTCTTCCAAGTAAGTTTTATCATAATAATTCTGATGCGCACTCTGTATGATCTTTTTACTCTTTCGTTTTTCTCTCTTTCTCCCTCTTATTCTTTTACCTCCTCTTCTCCCAGTGTTCTATCCTATTACTCAGTCACTCTCTCCCCTCACTCCTCCTTCCTTGCTCACATGGCTCCCACGTGACCATCTCTTTACTCTCTTTTACTCTTTTACTTGTTTCAGTCATTTGACTGCGGCCATGCTGGGGCACCACCTTTTAGTACTTATTCTATCGGTCTCTTTTTGCCGAACCGCTAAGTTACGGGGACGTAAACACACCAGCATCGGTTGTCAAGCAATGCTAGGGGGACAAACACAGACACACAAACACACACACATATACATATATATACATATATACGACAGGCTTCTTTCAGTTTCCGTCTACCAAATCCACTCACAAGGCATTGGTCGGCCCGGGGCTATAGCAGAAGACACTTGCCCAAGATGCCACGCAGTGGGACTGAACCCGCAACCGTGTGGTTGGTTAGCAAGCTACTTACCACACAGCCACTCCTGCACCTATTATAATATTATCGGTCATTTTTCTTTCTTCTCTTGACTTGTGTTTCTTTCTTTCTCTCCATTGTAGCTAGAACAAGGAAGACATTTTCTTGTCTGTCTCCTGTCCAAGCTTGATTTATGTGTTCGCTACCACAACCTCGTTTAGGCTTAGCAGCTCTTTCTGTTTGTTTTCACTGATCTGCTTGTATTACCAATTTTGACCCTCCACAAAATCCAAAATTTTATTCAATTTGCTATGTAAAGTCCTTTCTTTTTTATTTCAGATTCTTCAGTTTTTGAGTGAACCATGCTAATAGCTTTTGAATGAAAATAGCCCACCTAGACTTTGTTTTCAGAAAATGAAGGATAATGATATACATTGAGTATATATTTAACAGAAAACCATAATAATATTATAACATTTATTAACATAATGGATTATTTAGCCACATGTGCTTCATTTCGACAGATAACTTCAAAAACCCTATTATAACCCAACTGTTATATCAGAAGCATATATTGTTGTTAAATGCTTGAATTACGAGAGTAGAAAAACAGCCAACACCTGATGAAGGGTCGTTCTTTATGTTGTTTGCCTTGTTTTCCATTTGTGTCTTTCATTGTCCAAAAAATTAGTTCATATTCCATGTACTTGCACTTCATATTTTGTGTGTTGTATATGTTTCATGACATCCTGTGCCCACATATGCATATATATATACATACGTATAGATTCCATGACTAATAGGGTTTTTGAAGTTATCTGTCGAAATGAAGCACATGTGGCTAAATAATCCATTATGTTAATAAATGTTATAATATTATTATGGTTTTCTGTTAAATATATACTCAATGTATATCATTATCCTTCATTTTCTGAAAACAAAATCTAGGTGGGCTATTTTCATTCAAAAGCTATTAGCGTGGTTCACTCAAAAACTGAAGAATCTGAAATAAAAAAGAAAGGACTTTACATAGAATAACAGAAACATAACAATGGTGTTGCCATAGTGTGCAAACCAGCCGGAAAAAGTTTTATCAAAATCAATTACCAGAAAACCAAGAAATCCTGAATTTCCCTCTAAACCTATTAGTGTGGTTCTGGGTACCCATGTTAAATTTTTAATTAGTCTGAATTTTTGAAATGAGGAACTATAATAATTAAGTACTAGTATATATATAGGTGCAGGTGTGACAGTATGGTTGGACGTTTGCTTCCCAACCACATGGTTTCAGGTTAGGTCCCTGGGTAAGTGGCTTCTACTATAACCCAGAGTCGTTCAAAGTCTTGTGAGTGGATACAGTAGACAGAAACTGGAAAGCGGACGCTAAATGATGATGATGATGATGATGATGATGATGATGATGATGATGATGATGATTATATATACATATAATTATTCCTCGAATGTCATGGGTGCTACGTTCCAAAACCCCCTACGATAGGTAAAAATCCACGAAGTAGAAACAGTACTGTATTGTATATTTTTCATTATTTTTATAATTTGTATATATTTATTTTATTATAAATGTAAAACAACATCACAGAGGAATCGACATAAGCTTAAATAATAAACCGTGATAGGTGAACCATGATAGGTGAACTGCAATAGGAGAATCACGATATGGCAAGGGATTATTTTGTATATATATATATATATGTATATACCTATATGTGTGGATATATATATATATATATATATATATATATGTATGTATGTATGTATACAGAGAGAGAGAGAGAGAGAAAGACTATATATCATATTGAAGTTTAATAATTCTGCTAGGATTTCTTGATATGAACAAATGTCAACATTTCATTTCTCGTTAATTTCTGTTCTGTTTACTATGTTGTGACACTTATATAGCAAAATGTTTAAAAAAAGTTAACAGAAAGTAAGTCAGTATTAGAGTAACACATGCCTCCTACAGATATCTTACAACCATCTGGCAGGTTTTAGAAAGAATCCAAATGGATCTTGCAAAAATAAAAAGCAAAAAAATGTAAGAAAAAGGAAAAATTGTTGATCTCTTTGCTGACCTCTCTTCTTCATTGTTCCACAGTTCACTGACAACAACATAACAGAGTAGTGATAAGATAGAGGTTTTCTGTAAGAATTATTGATCATTTTCACCAGCAGCTGGTTTGGGGTTGCTTTGGAAATCTGTGTAACATTCAAAGTTTTAAGTGTTCATACAAACATATATACATCAATTCATACATACGAAATATATATACGTACTAGCATACATATATACTTACATACATAAAATACACACACACACGCATAAACCAGCATTGAACATGGATGTTAAATGATGATGATGATGATGATGGTGATGATAATGATATATTTATGTGTATACACATGTGTATGCGTGAATGCGTGTGTGCCAGGAGTATGTAAATATGCATGTGTATTTCTTTATCTGAGTGTGTATGTGTGTGTGTGTGTGTGTGTGTGTGTGTGTGTGTGTGCATGTGCATGAGTTTCTGTACTAATGTTGAACTGCTATATATTTTCCCAATGTGTGTTCAAAATATGAAACTGAAGTCAAGTAAGAATAAAAGAGTTTTCTTTTTTTATTTATTTTTGATTAGGCATAAAAACATATTTTGCATTGGAATTAGGTAAGGTTAAGCAACGGCATTGACCCTAATATGTTGCTGATACTTATTTTGCTAACCTTGAAGTGATAAGAAGAAACACAAAATCAACCATTTATATATATATATTATATATTATATATATATATATTATATATATATATATATATATATATATATTATATATATATATATATATATATATATATATATACATATATGTTTTAGACATCTAGTCAAGGTAAAATGAAAGTGCTCTACTTGTCACTATCTTTTTTTAAATATTTCTTTTCAGGAATTTTGGGACTGGTGGGAGAAAGGGTAGAATTTTCCTGAAACCAGACACCTGGCCTAAATGCTTTCAACACAGTGAACTCTGCTTAAAGCAACCAAAAGGCCAGGTGATGATATCAGCAGGAATTGATCTGAGTATATGAAGGGATAAAAACCTAAATACTGTTAAATTTTTAATTAGTCTGAATTTTTGAAATGAGGACTTATAATAATTAAGTACTAGTATATATATAGGTGCAGGTGTGACAGTATGGTTGGACGTTTGCTTCCCAACCACATGGTTTCAGGTTAAGTCCCTGGGTAAGTGGCTTCTACTATAACCCAGAGTTGTTCAAAGTCTTGTGAGTGGATACAGTAGACAGAAACTGAAAGAAGCCATTCATATATACACAGGTTGGGCCAAAAGTCAGGGATGAAAAGATTTGACATTCTATTTATATTACATCATTATTATTATTATTATTATTATTATTCATTTTTTCATCATGTACAAGTACATGTGCATTCATCATTATTTGATTTATTTGATTCAATTTTTAAAAATTGAAGCATGTTTTTGGCATTTCCAGAGTGAATTGAACTTACTATGTATGTGACTTTTACTTTTGGCCACTCCTGCATTTATCATTCTCTCCATCTCTCCTTTCTTATCCTTGTATCTCTTCTACAGCATTCTCTATTTCTCCATTATTCTTTTAACCTCTCGTCAATGGACACAAAGCCATGTCCTTCAATACTACTCCTTCTTCCAGCTGAGGGGATCTTTGTCTTGCAAGTTACTTGGTGACCCTGCTGATGCTGGAGCTACACAAAAAGTACTCAGTAAACTTTATAAAGTGGTCAGTGTTAAGAAGGGTATCCAGTCACAGAAACCATGCCAAAGCAGACAATAGTTTGACATAGACATTTCACTTACCAGCTTTTGTCAAACCATCTAACCCATGCCAGCATGGAAAATGAACCTTAAATTATGATGATGATGATGATGATGTGTGTATGTGTGTGTGTATGCATGTGCATGCATACTTATGTGTGTTACTGTCTCTTTGCCTTGGCATTGCATGATGGTTGTAAACAAGTGCCACTATCATACCAGTAGTCTCCTTCATTGCTAATTTCCATGTAAACATACCTGATCATGGGTAAATATTAACTTTCTTAAAAACAAGTGGTAGTCAGCAATAGGAAGGACATCCAGCTATAGAAAACCAGTCCCAACAAATGCCATATAGCCCATAGTAGCATGAAAAAGTCAATGTTAAAATAATGATGTGCATAATATTCAGTCAAAAGTCCTCATTTTGGTCGTTATTGGCACAATATTCCAGCAACTGTACACCCAGCCTCCTTCGGGTGCTTATTGTATTTAGTACCATCCTCGGAATTCTGAACCAATCTCTATATTAGATCTAAGGAATAAAAATGATTTACAACTGTGGGTTTAATAAAAGATTTGGTTTGAAATCATAAAAATGTTACCAAATACAACAGGCACCCTTAAAAAAAAACCTAATGGGTGGAATTGTCAAAATGTTTTGATTCTAACTACCAAGAAGAGGACACTAGTCTAGATATACAGGGTGGGCCAAAAGTGATATACCAGCAAGTTCAATATGCTTTGGAAATGCTTCAGTTTTTCTAAAATTAAATAAAATAGATAAAATAATAAATACACCTGTACTTGTACATGATAAGCAAAATGGATGATAATAATAATAATAATAATAATAATAATAATAATAATAATAATAATAATAATAATAATAATAATAATTTCAAATTTTGGCACAGGGCCAGCAATTTTAGCGGATGGGTAAATCAATTACATCAACTCCAGTATTCAACTGGTACTCGTTTTATTGACCCTGGAGAGATGAAAGGCAAATTCGACCTCGGCAGAATTTGAACATAGAACATGAAGTTGGACGAAATCTACCTCAACAAATTCCATCCAATCTATTCCAAAACAATGAAGATGTTATTTATTATGTATTATTGTTACCATGTCATTTCACAAGTAATTAATTATGTAACTAAGTTTGCTCTTGCAGAACATGATCAACTTCCTCTAGTGTATGACATGTGGACTAGAACTGTATTTTGTACTTAACATCAAAATATCAATTTCTTTTCATTTCAGTTGTACGAAATATATAATATGACATGAAATTATTTAATTAATCAGTTAAGCCATACTTAGATAGTAATTTCCTGTAAATACTATAGGCATTTATTGCTAAGTAACTTACTGTATTTAGTCAAATTCAAAGCAGTCTCAAATATGAGGTGAATCCAATTTTTTTATACCTAAAAATCAGTTATTTATTTTAGCTTTCTTTTTTTGTACTTGACAATAATCTTCTTCTTAAGCTCTTCACTCCCTAGGGAGCATAGGACATTAACGACTTTCCTTTATAGTCAATTCTGGGACATCTTTTCTCCTGTCCCAGCTCTTGTTGGTTTTGAATTGTCATCAATGCTTCTGTAACTTACTTTCTTTTTCTTTTCTTTTTTGGTTGGGGTGTTGGCTCTATATAAACCCATTTTTACACTGGGGAGAGATGGTCCAAGTTAGTTTGGTCTGCATTCTTTCACCAGTCCAGCAATGGCAACCCTACCAGAAGCTTGTACTCTGCTGGTATAGCTCTCAGAGTCAGAGTCATTGAGGTACACAAGCCATCATACTGTGACATGGTCTGAATGTTGTGATTTTTAAGGAATATTATAATATTCCTTAAAAATTTTAACCCTGATGGTTGAAATGAAATTCTTGGTATCAAAACATTGAAGTCTATACCCACTCAGCTATTGTTGATACTCATTTTTAACTGAGTGGACTGAAGCAATTTATAATGAAGTGTCTTGCTCAGCGAGGACACCACACATCACTCATTCCAAGAATCAACACTGTGGCTTAATAATTGTGAGCCCAATGCTTAAACTATTAAAATGCACACACCTTCCAAAATTATGTCATACATGACTTCAGAAATCATAATGCCACACATTTTCATACATCCCACACTATACATGTGTAAAAGCAAATATGCATATTGAGTTATTAGGCACAGGTATAGCAGTGTGGTTAAGAAGCTTGCTTCTCAACCATATTATCTCAGGTCCAGCCCCACTACATGGCACCTTCTGTGAATGTCTTCTATTATTCCCTGGGCTGACCAAAGCTTTGTGAGTGGATTAGGTAGACAGAAACTGAAAGATACCTTGTGTGTGTGTGTGTGTGTGTGTGTGTGTGTGTGTGTGTGTACCACTGTCTTGATATCATGTGATGATTATAACTGAACCCCACCATTCTACAAGCAATGCTGATGGTTTCCAGTCTTCCATGTAAAACATGTCTGGTAATGGGGAAATACTATCTTAATTGGAGACAGGAAGGATATCTGACTTCAGAAAACCAGCCTTAAAAAATTCCATCTGATTTATGCAAGCCTGGAAAAGTAGATGAAGATGATAATGTGTTACTGATTTGGTTTTGAGGCTTAACTCATTTCCATGAGTTTTAAATGACTTTGTCAACAGGTAGTTTCTTATATGATGTGAGCAAGAATTTGTCCACTCTCGCCTTGTTCAGTTTCTTAACTAACCAGAAATAATAGGTAAATATCTCTCAAATTATCACTAATGTTTTTTAAAATGTGATAAACAAATTAAAAAACATAGTAGAAAACACTTGGCCAAAGGTCAATGCAGTGGGATTGAACCCGTAACCATATGGTTGGGAAACAAACTTCTTAACTGCACAGCCATACCAAATGAAAATAAAAATACTGAAAAAGATAACAATACTTTAGCTTCAATAGGCTTGTAATGAGGGAAAAGAGTATGTAAATGGTTAAGTTGAGAGTATACTTGATAAACAGGCACAAGAGTCTGGTGGTTTGCAGTTCAAGTTTACAGTACAAGTAGCATTTATAGTGTGGCATTGTTTGTTGTGCAACCACTCTTTAAAGTATTGCCATTACTGATATGGTTTATCAATATTGTTTATCATGCAACCAGTGTTTATAATGAGGCTACTGTCTTTTAGTGCAGTCACTATTCATTGCAGTGTCACTGTTTACAGCGAGGCCACCATTTAGAATTATGTTACTGTTTATATTAAAGCTGCAGTTTATTGCACATCTTCTGTTTATAGTGTAGACACTGTTTAGAATGTATTCCCTGTTGCTTATTGTACAGCTCCTGTTTATAGTGCATGCAGTTTCTGTTTATTGTATAATGCAGTCACTGTTTGCTGCACAGCCAGTATTTATAATACATCCACTATTTATAGTGCAGCTACTGATTCTGATGCAGCCAATTTTTATAGTGCAGTCACAGTTTAGTTTATTGTGCAAGCACTATCTACAGAGCAGTCTTGTTTACAGTACAGTCACTGTTTATAGAGCAACCATTGTTTACAGTGGACATTGTTTACAGTGCAGCTCCCATTTCTGTTACTGCTTACAATGCAGGCAGAGCAGCAATTGTTTACAAAGAAGTAACTGTTTACAGTGCTGCCAATGTTTAGAAAGTTGACATTGTCTACAGTGATAAATTATACTCTTCACAATGGCCACTTGAAAGCTAGGTAGAACCAGCAATTGAGAGTTAAGTGTCTTGTCTGTAGAACATAACAGATTACTTGGAGATAAAATGCAAACCACCAGACTCTTGTGCCTGCTTATCAAGTACTCTTTCAACTTAACCCTTTACATACTCTTTTACTTCATTACAAGCCTATTGAAGCTAAAATATTGTTATCTTTTTCAGTATTCTTATTTTCATTTGGCATGGCTGTGCAGTTAAGAAGTTTCTTTCCCAACCATATGGTTATGGGTTCAGTCCCACTGCATTTGACCTTTGGGTAAGTGTTTTCTACTACAGCCTTTGGTCAACCAAAGCTTTGGTGATTCGAAATTAGAAGAAGCCAGTTTGTGTGTTTTTGTGTGTGTGTGTTGTGTGTGTGTGTGTGTGTGTGTGTGTGTGTGTGTGTGCGTAGTGAAACATGTAGCTTAGTGGTTACAGCGTTTGGCTTGTGATCATAAGGTCATGAGTTTGATTCCTGGTGGTGTGTTGTGTCCTTGAGCAAGACACTTTATTTCATGTTGCTCTGGTACACTCAGCTGGCAAAAGTGAGTAGTACCTGTATTTCAAACGGCCAGCCTTGTTAAATTCTGTGTCATGCTGAATCTCCCTGAGAACTACATTAAAGGTACTTGTGTCTGTGGAGTACTCAGCCACTTGCACATTAATTTCATGAGCAGGCTGTTCTGTTGATCAGATCAATTAGAGCCCCTCTCGTCATCATAACTGATAGAGTACCAGTATGTGTGTGTATGTGTGTGTGTGTATGTGTGTGTGTATTTGTGTGTGTGTGTGTGTGTGTGTGTGTGTGTGTGTCTTGGTGTTTGTACCCCACCACTGTTTGACAACCAGTGTTGGTTTGACTATGTCATCATAACTTAGCAGTTCAGCAAAAGAAACCAATAGACTAAGTACCAAACTTGAAACAAATAAGTACTGGGGTCAATATATTTGATTCACCTTTCAAAGGTAGTGCTCCAGCAAGGCCAAGCAATGACTTAAACAAGTAAAGGATAGAAGATAAAGACACTCAATGAATTCCAAGTTACTGTCTCATCTATACCACACTGTTCTCATTGTTGTCACAGTAACTTCTTACTTTGACGAAAACATATCTTTGTAGCATAAATAAATAGTACTTGTTTGTTCATTTTCTTCTTTATTTCTACTTTTGTATGTTTTCAAATCAGTGTCCTTCCAGTTAATTTTTTACCCATTTCTTTTTATTTTTTATAACCATTTCTGACCACTTATCCTTGGCACATAATTAGCTATTTCACTAATTAGATTAGCCACAAACACATGCTCCATCATACTTCTTTCACCACACAATGTTATCCATCATTTTATATCATACTGTTGTTAACTTTGCTAGGTGATAATTCTCAACCATTTAGCATTCCCTTTCTTTTATTCTAATGTTGTCCTACACATACATTTCTTCCATTCTATTTCTTTAGCCATTTTCTTTCATTTCCTTTCGCACTTCTCACTTCACTTGCTACTCTGAAATCTGCTGATTGTTTTTGGATGTGTTTTCTCTCTTTTCCTTTTCCTTTCTGTCCTTTTTTCCGTTTTTGTCTTTTGTTTCCTTTTTACTGTCTTTTTTTGGATTTTTTTTTTTTTTTTGAGAAATTTCCAAACTTTTTCTGTAAAATGTGTCCACAGCTATTTTTTGCAAATAATTCAGAAACTATTTTAGTTTACATCAAATCAATCCATTATTCAACACTTCATTACTCGGTATAGTAAAGTAGTGAGTTGACAGAAAAAATAAAAAGAGTGTGCCTTGTAATATTTACTTCTCTTTCTTTAAGCTCTGAGTTCAAATCAAGTAGAAGTCAAATTTTGTTATATTTTTTTAAATATTGTGTACTTGTGTAATATTCTTGGGTTATCATATCTTTATTCACATCATCTTCATATGATATGTTTTCATCAATACTTAGGTATTTGTAGCCTTCTTTGTATGGAACTGGAGAGATAGCAAGACCATTGATGCATGGATTTTTAGATTTGCAGACTGATTTTCTGTGTTCAACAATCAAATATGAACACTTCTTTGGCCAAATTCCATTCTTATGTCAGCTGAAAACGTTGGTGTTAAGTCCAGGCTATCTGCAAAATTATGGGCTACACTGGTTGTAGAACCTAGCACATAGCCATAGAATTTTTCTAACAGAAATGATAATGAATTTAATGCCAAAATAAATAGAATTACAGAAAAACTATCTCCCTTTTAAATATCTATAGCCCTGGAGATGATCATTCTGCTCTCACTTAAGTATGAAGAATGTTGACAAGGTCCTTGTGAACATCTTGAGGATGGCATCTAAGGTAGCAGGCACATTTACCAAGCACAGAGACTTCAGTAGCCACAAGTAAGAAACAGGGTTGAATGCTTTCCTAAAATTGAACCTTACAGTCACAAGGTTTCTGAGACATTTTCATTCTTTGGACATCACAGCTTTGTTTATCAAAAGTTGTTCAGCACATCACCCTGCACTTTTTTTCCACCTCCCTGCTCATCAGTCACAATGATCCAAGAGGAATTGGTTGAGACAGTTTGTGTAAACCTTGTACATAAATTTTAGGCAAGTAATGAGCCTATATTTTTCTGCTAACTCCGAATATGCATGTATGTGTGTGTGTGTGTGTGTGTGTGTGTGTGTTGTTCCCTCACCACAGCTTGATAACTGATATTGGTTTATTTACATCTCCATAACTTAGTAGTTTCACAAAAGTGACTGATAGAATAAGTGTGCCAATCTATCCTTCCATAGTTTTTTTTGATATACATATAAAAGGCTTTCTGTAAAAGATCAGCCTCTTGTACTAATATCCAACTATCAGATCTCTTCAAGGTTCCTTCCTATTATGCTGTTTACCTACAGACATGGTGAAAGTCTTGGGGCCAATTGTGCATGTTTTACTGTCAATATTTGTACAGTTCTTTCCTAACTGTATTTAATCACACTGCATTCTGGTTGGAATGTTTCTTTTCATTCCAGATGATAGACCAGACTGATTGAAGATCTTGAGAAAGGGCTTTCTTATCAGTAGTGATTTCCTTCTCCAACTTCTGGTATAAGGATTGTGGATTGGAAGCAAACTTATGATATATACTGTATTTTCTACAATAACAGTTTTTTGCTCAGCATCCAGAGTTAGTGCTTTAGAGTAACTACCTTTCCCTCAAGAGCTTAACATGGAAAGTCACCGTTGTGTTTGCTATTTCTTGCATAAGATATTCATACATACATACATTCACATGTATGTATGTATGTATGTATGTATGTATGTATGTATGTATGTATGTATGTATGTATGTATGTATGTATGTATGTATGTGTGTGTATATGTATGTATGTAGGTATGTATGTATGTATACATATGTAGAGTGTATAAATATTTACATTTTGCATCTTCACATGAAACTGTTTGAGGAAAGCAATGACATAATATTGACATTCCTTGTCAATAGATTATATTGTAGTTTTATACTTACAGAGTAAAACAAAATGAAAATTATTTACTTGAAAACATGTAAGAGTTAGGGATATGAAGTGCAGCCTGTAATAATTCTTCATTTAACACATGCTAGCATGGAAAAATATACATTAAACAAGCAATATAATACATACATTGTTTATGATACCCAAGCATTATCATTTATCTTTTACTTGTTTCAGTTATTGAACTGTGGCCATGTTGCAGCACTGCTCTGAAGGGTTTGGTCAAACAAACTGACACCAATAATAATTATTTTTTAAGCCTGATACTTATTCTATCAGTCTCTTTTGCCAAACTGCTAAATTACAGATGTGTAAATAAAGCAATACTAGTTGTCAAGCAGTGGTAAGGGACTAATACAAACACACACATACACAACCAAATATGAACACCTCTTTGGCCAAATTCCATTCTTATGTCTGCTGAAAACGTTGATATTAAGCCCAGGCCATCTGCAAAATTATGGGTTACACTGGTTGTAGAACCTAGCACATAGCCATAGAATTTTTGTAGTAGAAATGATAATGAATTTAATGCCAAAATAAATAGAATTGCAGAAAGACTACCCCCCTGGAAATATTCTATCTATCTCACACACACACATGATGGCTTCTTCCAGTTTTCATCTATCAAATCCACTCACAAGGCTTTGGTTGACCCAGGACTATATTAGAAGACACTTGCCCAAAGTGCCACTCAGTGGGACTGAACCTGGATCCATGTATTTGGGAAGCAAACTTCTTACTACACAACCATACTATCATACCTACACATATTATAGTATGGAGATTTTCCAAAACCCTAGATTATATTTTTTAAAATCTGCAGTGCACCTAGATGCATTTGTAATGCAACAATGCATATTGTGTATTGTTTGAAAATCACATCTAATCTAGTGATTCTCAGACAATACATACATAACTTGAAGAACAATGAGATGCATGCTTTAATCGGGTAATTGCATATTCTATCGTGTTCAAGCTTTGATAACTGGTGGTGGGGAGGGCTTTTCAAAGAACAAAAGTTATAATATTTAACACAGAAACTACAAGATTTTAGCTATAATTTACTTGTTAATAATATGTAAACTCATTTTAGTCAATACAGAATATCTATTGTCTAGTTATTCTTGTTGTTTCTAGTTTGTTTTTTATCAACTTGTCTATTCATATAATGGTTTATATTCATGTCAAGGTTTACATTTGTGGCAATGTTTATATTTATATCAAGGTTTACATTGAGCTAAGGGGAACTCAAGTGGGCCAATGTTATATGTTTAGATAAAGCAACTAAATTGTAATTCCTACTATTTGTAGTAAATGTTGTTGAGTAGATACTGAGGTAAGCATTTTTACAGTTCTATATCTTTTCTAATTTTAAAAACTTGACTAGGAGAACTAGCTCTATTTGTTTTTAGCTAGATAACCTAAGGTTTTGCTATATAGATTAATATCATTCTTTCATTAATTTATTCTGATATTTCCTTGTATCAGTCATTGAACTGTGGCCATGCTGGGGCACTGCCTTCAAGGGTTTAATTGAACAAATCAACCCCAGTAGTTGCATATTTTGAACCTGGTACTTATTCCATCTGTCACTTTTGACAAACTGCTACGTTATGGGGATGCAAACAAACCATCACAGGTTGTCAAGTGGTGAGTAAAAAGTCATGCATATACACACATCTGTGTATGTGTTTGCATGTATGTGTATAGAATTGGCTTCCACACAGTTTCCATCAATCAATTTCACTCACAAGGCATTGGTCAGCCACAATAGAAAACACTTACACATTGCTCTGCAGTGGGACTGAATCTGAAATCAAAAGGTTGTTAAGCAAGTTTCTTCATTACACAGTCATGCCTGGACCTATTGTAAACATACATCTCAAGTCTGGCCCACATGTCCATGAAAAAGTGGTTGCTAACCAATGATGATGATAATGATGATGATGATCTTATATGGTCTTCATATTAAATGTAAAAGAACTTTCTAGCTCATCATTACTCCTAAAATTAAAAAAAAAACATATGCTCTTTATTGTGAACTAGGGAAATGTAAGACTTTATAGGAGAAAACAGAGTCCAAAATCTCTAAGTTCTAAACTGGTCTATAGCAGAAAATTTTTTAAAAACTCACTGAATACAAGTTGAAATCCCACTTTAACACATTTGATACTAATCCGTCTGAGACCACCCCTGGTTTTATCATATAAATTTCCTGATTTCAAGAGACCTTAATTAAAACCCTGTTTCAAAATTTCATGTTGATTTATGTTTCAAATACCAGCTTAATAATCCTTTCTACAATAGGCATAAGACCTGAAATTTTGGGGGAGGGGACTATCCAATAACATTGACCCCAATCCTCAACTGGTACTTATTTCATTGATCCCCAAAATGATGAAAGACAAAGTTGACCTTGGAGGAATTTGAACTCAGAGAATGTAAAGGTAGATGAAAAACCACTAAGCATTTTGTTCGGCATGCTAACAATTTTGCCAGCTCACCATCTTAAACTCCAGCTTGATAATGGCACAGTTTTTTGCTAAATTCTTCATTATTTTCAAATTTAATTGAAACAAGGCCAATATATTTCCGGTGAAATATGGTATCAAAAGTGTTAAACTACTTTGAAAATGTATCAATAAAAATTTTGTTAAATAATAACCATAATTATCAACCTAAGTAAATATTGTCATGTTTATTTCCTTGGGAAAGGGTTATTTCATATTCCTTTTGCTTGAATCCATAAGGTACATATCAATTTTTAAAACATTCATAGATAGTATCAAATTATATGTGACATATAATATAAACATTGAAAATATTTGAATTTCTCTTTCTTTTCCATTTGATAAAAAAGTAATTTTTTTTTCTTTTATTAAAATGCTTTTCTTGCCAATTAAATAATGCTGATGAAATATTTACCACAGACATGTAGACAAGAAATATGCAATAAGTTAACTAATATAGTTTTGTGAATAAAATAAAGTTTCAAAGCAACAATGAAATACACACACACACACACACATGTATGTATGCACATACATATTTAAAAAAATTTTTATCTAGTTCCTTTCTTTTAAGAAAATAGAGTAGATATTTTATTTAATTTATTACAGTTAGAGTTTTATTGTAATTAATTTTTCAATTTTAGTTTTCTTTGTCTCTTAACCCTGACCACCTCTTCAACAGCCACTTCAATATTCCTTCCTTTATTCAATCTCACTACACTTCTTTTCAAAAGAATATTGATACAGTAAACTGAATTACAGCGAAATGGAGAGTAGCGTGGGAGTTTCCAGCAAGGAAAATAGCAAAATGTAGGGGTGTGGAAGGCTGTTGAAAGGAAGGGAAAAATATGGAAAGATGGAAAAAAAAAAGATGTAAAAAGTGAAAGAAAAAAAAAAAGAACACAGCAAGAGGAGAAAAGATGGCGAAAACAGTTCTTTTTGGTAAAATTCACTCAATTAGCAGTCAAGTCTTACATGAAATGCTGGCAAAGTCTTGTAGAAAAAGTTAACTAAGTTATGTGTGTGATCTGAATAACTTATCGCAAAAGAAAAGGAAAGAATGAAATAAATAACAATGAATGAAGAAATATGTGTTGCAAGAAAGAAAAAGAAAAAATAGGAGGAACAGAAATAACTACAACAATCACATCACTTGTAATAATATCAAGAAGGAAGATGAGATGGGCAAGGATGGGATGATGAAGATGCAGAAGAGTGGGAAGAGGAAAGGAATGATGATGATGGTGATTATAATGATGATGGTGGTGGTGGTGGTGGTGGTGGTGGTGGTAGTAGTAGTAGTGGTAGTGGCGGCAATCATGGTGGTAGTAATGGCAGTGGTAGTGGTGCTGGCTAGTCTGTTGTTAACAATAACAAGAAGAACGATAATATCATTAATATTAATTATAATAATAATAATAATAATAATAATAATAATAATAATGATAATAATAATATACTATGAATTGAAAGGAGCCAATAAATGAAACAGTTTCTGATTCTTGTATTCTGAGAACTTGGTTTCTGCTATAAAAAATTATAGAAAGTAGTTGTGGTGACTTTCTCCTTCTTCTTTCCTCACCCCAACTCCTGTCCCTGAATCACTAGAAAGGTGATGTCATACAGGAAGTTTAATATAAGTGTGTGCAAAGGGACAAATTTGGCAGACAAAATAAATTATTACAACAAGGAAGACAATAATGGAAGTAAATAATAATAATAATAATCATAATAATAATAATAATAATAATAATAATAATAATAATAATAATAATAATAATAACAATTATAATAATAATAATAATATCTATATCTACAGGAGTAACAAGTAAAAGATGTTTAAAATAATACATTTATGTATTTTATTTTATATTTCATATTATACTTATATTTCATTTTTTTACTCATTTTAAACTTAAGATATTTTTTAAAATTTGTTCCAAAGAATAAAAAAAAAATTTAATTATTTTTACATATTTGAAACATCTATATGAATGAACTGTAACAAAAAATATTAAAAAAAAACACAAGCAAAAAAATCAAGAAATGATTTTATTGAAATATGAAATAATAATATTCGTTATTCATTTCATTTTAAAACTTTTCTTCTTTTATGTTCGAACCCTTAAGTTAGCTTAGCCCCTTTTTATTTATAAAGGGCCAACATACTTAGGTGTACAAAGACACACATATGCCATTTGATATTTGATGCATGCAACTCTTCTGGATTATTTGAGGTGTTTCGTCCAAGAGATTCTCAAAAGTCCACTTAATTTTTGTCACTCACTAATTGGCTTTACAAGCAAAAAGCTATTTGATTGGGTGTGTGGTTATTTAATAACAACTGGAAGTGAATATGTCTGCATGTGTCATGTCACACTCAAGAAGATGGAAGTTAAATTAAGAGTGCCAATGAGATTCAGAGTTGATGCAAAAATTGCTTTATCAGCTTGCAAACGATGCTACTAATTCAATTAGTAAATTATTCAATGAAAATGGAAATAAATTAGAAGACTGTTTGGAAATACACTAATCAGATTCCCATGGGGGAAGAATCAGTCAAATGCATCGGAAATCATTAGTTTGACATGAGGCATATTGGTGAAGAACAAAACAGAACTGAAGGTAGAAAATACGGGATAATTTATTGTTGTTATTTAATATGAAGTGAACATTTTGAAGTGCATTTTGTTGCAATTGGATCTACTTGTGCATTGTTAGATTATTTGTAATATAGTTGCATCACTTTAATAACAGAACAGTTTTGAATGTACCCAAGAATACTTAAAGCTGTTTAAACTCATAGTAAACCTTTAAGAGCATAATGTCATTTACCAGTAAACATTTTCTGATAATATTCATAAGATTTTGTATTGGTTTTCAAGATTCATTATGTAAATATGAGTTGACACAGATTTAGTTGTATTACAGGAGGGTCATTAGTTCAATGATAAGCAAGTGTACTGGTTCTGTTTTGCTTCTTTTATTATTGTTAGTAAATTAGTTAACCATTTAAACAATTAACTAAACAATTGTTTGATTAATTGTCCAGTCAATCAGTTTAATCAGCTAGGTTTGTCATTGAAGAGATTGTGAATGGCTATGAAAGGATTTTAACAAATCTAGCTAAATGATTGATTGACCAAACAATTAAATAAACTGTTAGTTAATTAGTAAAATAGTTAACCAGCTGACTAATAAAATAGTAATAATAAAAGAAATAAATTAGAATCAGTGCATGTGTGTATCATTGGCATTATGGCCCTTCCAAGATACAACAAATTCATAAGTTCTTTTCCCTATTGATTGTATTGATTCACTACTTCTGATATAACCACTTTTATTGGCTAAATAAGGATAATTTCTCAATTTCATTCTTTCAATAAACAGAAATCTTCAATGGTACTAAATAAATTAACAGTTTTTTTCATTTAACATAAGTTGTTGTGAAAGAAATAACAAGAGTTGTTCTTGTAATAAATAAAGTACTGGGTCACCAACATATTGGTTGTAAATTCAAATTAGCAGCAAAGCTTTTGTTCTTATTATGACTCTAAGCAGGACACTTAATTCTACTTACCCAAGTTCTTAGATTTCAGTTACCAAATGCACCTATTGTTATCTACTCTTATGTACTTATCATATCTGAAATTTTGGGACTTTTTATGTCAGTTTGGCAGAGAGACTACATTCACCATTTGTGTAGGACAGTTGATTTTACTGATTTCAAAATATCATGTCCCTAACAACTCTATTCCTATATTTCGATCAGATGGCCCCAGGATGTCTTTCACTCTTTCACTCTAGGAAAAGGATTGATAAAGAAAAGGGAATTCTACATAGACACAGACACCACTTATTTCCATATTTTGGAATCAGTTGATTATTGAACTGTTTATTCATTAGGTGCAGCCATCTGGTTCGCCAGTACTCAGTCAAATCATCCAACCCATGCTATCATGGAAAGTGGACGTTAAACGATGATGATGATGATGAAGGCACATAACTAAAATAAGATGCATAACTCTTTTTAAGAGAGCAATCAATTATTTAACTGCACCCACTTACTGACCAATCATTTGGACTGGATTACATGCCAGACTCTACGTTTAGATATCATATTTATAACAGCTAAGTATCAGTTAGACAGATACCAGTGAACTAACAAGCTAACTTTTTTTACATCACATTTGATGAACAATAGCATTATTTGTTGGAGGTACTCAATATGCCAATCAATGGCTCACTACATTTATGATGACAACGATGACAAGGGTCTATGTCTTTATCTTTAATCTTATACTTTTCTCAATTATTGGGCAGTAGCTATGCTGAGGCACTGCCTTGAAGGGTTTAGTTGTACAAATTGATCTCAGTACTGATTTTTTTAAGCTTGGCACTTATTGTATCAGTTTATTTTTACCAACCACTATCTTATGGTGAAGTAGACAAACCAATACCAGTTGTCAAGTGGTGGTCAGGACAAGCACAAACACACACAAACATGTGTGTGTGTGTGTGTGTGTGCATAAACTTAGCTCATTCAAACAAACTAGGATTCTGTAAAAAGCCTAAAAATCTGTAAGTCACATAGGTCCAAATCAAATTGTTTTAATAATGATGATGATGATGGTGATGATAATAATGATAATAATAATGGGTTTCTCTTAGTTTGGTCAGTGCACGGCTACAATCAAAGACACTCGTCCAAAGTGCCACACAGTGGGACAAAACCTGAAACCATGTGGCTAGGAAGCTTACTTCTTACCACAGAACCATGCTTGCACCTGCCCACAGCCACACCTATGCTATTGTGCAACTTTGAATAAATATGACACAAGAATTTTTTATTTGAAGACACTTGTTTTCAGTTTTTTCTTGGTAGTGTTTACTTCCTTCAGTGATCTACATCAACTAACTATATACACATATTTATATGCTGGCATATAAAATGACCTTTTGACCTTAAAAAAGTCCTGTTTACATCTCTCAAAATAGGGACTCACAAGTCTTTAGACAGCCCAGGGTTATTGTAGGAGATACTTGCCCAAGGTGCCATGCAGTGAGACTAAAACCATACTTACAATCATATATTTTAAATTCTAAATCTTAAACCAGCATGCCAAGTATAGAGATGGGATCATGAAATATTTAATTTGATCAGCTAACTCAGTTGTAATATAGGTTTTCTCAAGCAAAGATAGTTAATTATTCAACAACTATTACACCAAGAACAAATCACTTGGATAACTCAAATATCTCATATGAGTGAAAGTAATAATTAAGAAAACAATTAATTTTGGGTATCTCAAATATCAGAAAGAGTAAAAATACTGATTATGAAAACGCAGCAGTAATTTTCCTTATTTATATCAATCTATTGAGTAGAATTGTTATTAACATTTGACAATTATTGTTGACAATCTGTCAAGAGTTATTCCTTAGATTCTGTACAAAAATTGTGTTCTGTTCCAGTAGACTTTATAAAATAGTCTACATTGAAGTAAGCAATATATTTAGGTTAATAAATATCAATTAAAAAAAATTACAATACTGTATGTATATAGATTGGTATATAATAAAGTATGCATGTATGTGTGTGTGTGCGCGCACACACTTGTGTGTGTGTATGTGTGTTTGTGAATTAACGTATTTATTAAGAGTACAACTTATATGTAGATAAGTTTAAAACAAAGCTTTTAGATAATCAATTATTTTGATGGAAACAAAAGCAAGACTAGTTCAAGGGTCAGAGGTGAATATACTTGTTTGTGCCTCAGAACTCTAGTTATGATTGTGTTATTTTTCAGAATTTTAAGATTTATGTCTTTGTAATAAAGCACAATGCCTTAGATTTTGATAAAGGAATGAAAAAAAAATGGGAGCAGTAATATTCTTGCCTTAGTAACATACACACTGACCAAGTCACATTTTTTTATCTTTTAGTCAGGAGTGAAGAATGACCATGACCTTTTGCAGAGCCTCTAAACATGTTGGGAGGGAAGGAAAAATGGAAGAAGGAAGAGAAGGAAAAAGGGAGAAAAGGAGGGTAAGGGAGTGGGGGGAAGGTATCTAGAAACTTGAAACTGGCCCTGAACGCTTGAAACAAAGTGGACTCTGTGAAATGCACCCAAGGTAACAGGTAGTGGTGTTAAGCTGAGTGACAGGTTAAGCCATCATCATATTCATCATCATCATCATTTAACATGCATGTTGCATAATGACAAGGGTTGGATGGTTTGACAGAATCCAGCATATCAAAGGACTGCACTGTGCTTCAATGTCTGCTTTGGCATGGTTTCTACACTTGGATGCCATTACTAATGCTAACCACTTTACAGCATGGACTGAGTGTTTTTCTCATGCTACCTGTATTATTGAGGTCACCATGCCACTCATAGGACTACGAGTCCTGGAGGAGGTGGGGAGTCAGCTTCATGCCAGTGGATGAGGGGATTACTATGACAAAGGGAAGGCAGAGCAGGTTATTGTATAGGGGTCAGCATGGCTACACATGTCTAGCAGAGAAAGAGGAGATAGAAAGAAAGAAAGAAAAACTGATCAGAAGGCACTGCCATAGATTGATAATGATGATGAGGTTAACCAGGTGACCCCACAAGGCACAAGATGAGCAGAAGTGTGTGAGTGGAAAGTTTGCATGATTGTATGGAAAGGAGAATTAGGGGATGGCATGGCACCAATAACCAAACTGTTTTCCTGTAAACCCTGTGAAGACTCCTAAGAATGGGTGCTTGGTAGTGATGTTATAGCTTGAAGTAGATGAAAGGTAAACTTTTCTCAGGTTTGACCTCAAGTCAATGCTGACCTGGGACAAACTCAGGGCTAATTAACAACTCAGTCAACTAAAAGGTATCCAGCAAAGCATGCACATTCTAAAATTGATTTAAATTATGTAACTCTTATTTTGTTTTCACTATTATTACAAAACACTTTTGTTAAAATCCTTCACTCTTATGTCTGCTAGCCATGAAAATGACCAGCAGACTCAACTGAACTGCAGATGTCTCCCATAGATATTATCTTAGGACTATACTAGGAGTTTCTTGGTATAACCGCAGCAAGAATGAAGTAATCATGAAAAGAGACAGGATGAGTAACCTGCAAGATACCATGTGTATGATTGTGTAAGTTGCTCAGCTATGGGGTAATGTTTGTGCATGAAGAGTGCTATGAGAACCTCTCACTCAAATTGAAGCAGAGCTGGTGGAGGTACATTAGAAGTGAGGCAGACCTTTCAAGATATGGTTGAGGAGTGTGTATGAGAACCTGGCGCATATAAACCTGCTATAAGAACAGGCTCAAACAAAGTTTGCAACCATGGAAATGTAGCTCTCTTCTTAGTCAATGTTCCATGAGGAATGGAAGGAACTAAATAAAGCTTCATTCTGAAAACATATTCATACTTTTAGGTTCAAGCATGATTATGTGATAAAGAAGTTTACTTTGTGACCATGTGGATCCAGTTTTGATGTCACTGTATGGCATATTTGGCAAATGTTTTCTAATGTACTTCCAAGTTGACCTTTGCCTTAGTATATAGATATGCATACTCTTTTACTCTTTTACTTGTTTCAGTCATTTGACTGCAGCCATGCTGGAACACCACCCTAAAGGGGTTTAACTCGATGAAATCAACCCCAGAACTTATTCTTTGTAAGCCTAATACTTATTCTATCAGTCTCTTTTGCCAAACTGCTAAGTTATAGGGACATAAATACACCAACATCGGTTGTCGAGTGATAGTTTGGTGGACAAACGCAAGCACAAAGACACACACACAAATATATGCACACAAACACACACACACATACACAAATACATGCACACACATACACATACACACACATACACATATGACAGGCTTCTTTCAGTTTCCATCTACCAAATCCACTCATGCGGCTTTGCTCTGTCCAAGGCTATAATAGAAGACACTTGCCCAAAGTGTGATGCAGTGGGACTGGACCTGGAACCATGTGGCTGGAAAGCAAGCTTCTTACCAGACGGCCATCCCTGCACCTACACAGCAATGCCTGCACCTTTGTACAGGTATGCTATAATGTCACTTAAGTTTATATGCTTTTAGCAGAAGTGTTTCTCATGGTTCAGACTGGGTCATTCGCTGGAGAATAAGATAAGTTTTTGTTCATTTTTAGTCCATGTGACTGTAAAAGTGTAAAAACTTACTGGAAAGGATAAAAAATTCGTTATTGCACATGCGTTGGAGGAAAATGATTGAAGAGAGGAAGAGAATTTGGGAGAGAATGAGTTTGGTGGTGGGGAGAGAATGAGAATGATAAAGAATAGAAACATTAGAGCTAAAAAGGAAGGGGAGGATTACTGGCTTGGAGAACATAAGAAGGAGGCTAGGTCAATGACCTGCAGACAGCTTGTCAATAGTATTAACCATATTCATGTCTCTACATACACAAACATACAAATCATTGAAATATAGCTGCTGGCAGCAAAATATTCATACATATGCATACACATATATAGAGACACACTTACATACACAGGTACACACATACATCAAGTTGTATATATATATACATACAAACATTACTGCACTTAGCAAAACATGATTGTATAAAATATGCAATCAAAAACATTATGCACCAACCAAAACATGAACAGTACACGATTAGAGCCTTCAAGGTTCAACAAACGCTAGCTTTGATCATTACTAAGGGTCTTTCCAGACAAAATGTATCTCCTCAGCATAGTAAAATCTTCATCATAAAATCCAGCCTTTATTTTTAGACCAGCAACTACTAATTCTCTACAAAGCTCATGAGAAACCCATGGTAGAGTATTACTCCTCCATCTGAGATGGTGTTGCTGCTACATACAAAAGCATCTTAGACCACTTCCAAAGAAAGGTCATTCACTCACTACATCACTCATTAACACACAACAGACTCCAGCCTGTAGGTGAACTGTTTCTTCTCTAACCTTTTCTATCATTTCTACTGTGTCTTTATAAAACAGAGCATTTACAGATTTATTAGAACATTAGATAAAATGCCTGGTAGTAAATTTCCCAGTTCATTGCACTCTAAGTTTACAATATAACACCAAGGTCAACTTTGGTTTTTTCCTTTTTGAGTTGATAAGTTGTGTACCAGTCAAGTGCTAGTAAAGCCCTTTCTCTCTTCTCAGTTGTCATATACTCGATATTCCATAGGATTCAGGGTGGGTGGGTGGTTGGAAAAGAGGTTTTGTATATCTGTGTGTGCTTACAACTACACTGGGATATAAAACTACTAGTCAAAGCAGGTTACATACTGATACCAAGTCATTTTCAATAGTGTGTGGCAGCATATTATTATTAAAGTGGCCTATGCTTCTCAGAGCCCACTAGTGTTGTTCCACATTCTTGCCTCATCTCTCCTGAGGAATTTTCTCCCTCTAAATGGTTTTCCTGCAGCAATCAATTTGCACCTGTTCAATAGGAACACTAACAACATCAATCTCGTCAACCTTGAAAGGCCAGCAAAGGTCATATATACATCCACTTCCTCCAGACCAAACAAATAAAAATAAAATGTACATAATACAAATCAAGTTTCTGCATTGCTTATTTGACCTTGTTGTGGTCCATAATATGATATTCAAGTTTGTTGTAAACAATAAGTTTACTTAGAACATATAACCCTAGAACTTATCAGTAAATAAATGTGTATGCATGAAACCCATACTGACATGCAAATGAGTATGTAGATATAACTAAGGTTTACTCATACATTTATCACCATTAATATATATGCATCAAGAGGGTCAAAATAGTGCTGCACAGCTAGAGTAGTCATAGGAACTGCAGGAATGGGATGGTGAGTTCAATGTTTCAGGGGTGAGAAGAGAAACAATGGATATAGAAATGGCAGTGAGCTTGTAGTGAACAGAAGTAGACAGACAGAGGTTGTCAATAATGATAGAGATATCTTGGAAGCTGATAGAAGTGCCAGGCCAGATAGGGAAGAAGTGAATACTAGGACTGAGTGGAACGAATTAGTGTAAATTGCTATCTGGTAAGGGTGATGGCTCCACTGAAGTTGTAGGCAATGCTAACTGAGACAGATTTGCAAGCCCACAAAATATTCATTGGGAGTCAAAGACAGTTATCTCTCCTGATCAAAAAGATTTCAGAAAATTCTAGGCAAACATGATTAACTCCCCTTTGCTAATGTACTATGCATAACTTCAAAATAACACACAGGAGGTCACCAGTAGCACATTACCTATTTAAGAGGCATTCCTGCTTAAATCAGCTTCTCTTCTCTAACTGCTTCTTCGAGATATGACAAGATCCACTGCGACCTATAGAGAGCGAGGCACATGAATTCAATATCTGGTTTCTTACCAAAAGCTCATCATGGTATCAACATCTAGCGGAAAGTAAATCTCATAGCTTGATTTATTTCTATTTTACTCAAAGTCATCATGGAACATGGCAAGTTGTTCAAAACCTTTCTTCTTCTCAGAAATTTTTATTGAACATAGTATACTCACTGTACATATTCATTTATCACACACTGGAATAAAACATGAAGTTATTCACACAGAATGAGTGTTATTGTCTTTTACTGCACAGAGGTATTTCAATGGTTATTGGATTAATAATTCAGCCCAATTATTGAAGTGTTGACATTTTTATTAGTGACTTCTCATGCTAAAAAGTCATAAACAGAGTGATGATAGAGGGCTGGGTTGAATGGTCCCAGTAAACTGAGCAACAATCTAAGTCTCAATGTATATATGTGAATTTGCTTGTTACTGCATGGGTATTTATATTTGCATGTATGCAAGTGTCATACACATACACATATTGTTAATTATGTTAATTACTGTGAGATTGATCATTTATCCTTAAATGTGTATGCACATGTGTGTAAGGCCATGAAGATATGAAGTTTGTTTATAACTATTCTTATGTATGTGTGATCCTATTTATGTTAATGCCTGTTATACATGTTCCCGTATATGCGTGTACCTTTGTAAGAATATTTTGTAGCAAATAGCTAGATTTTGATGATTTGCATGTATATGTCTGTACAAGCATGTGAATGTATAAAGTTGTTGACAAGCTGTCTACAGGTCACTGACCTGGCCAATGCAAACCACCCTCACCTTACTTAAAACAGGCCAATAATCTTCCACTCCCTTCCCATTCCTATCCCCACATCCTTCTTCTTTTCATCCCCTCATTGTCACCATTAACTTCACTCTTTACCAAAATTTCTTTCCTCTCTCCAACCACTTTCCTCCCATGCATGATCAATAACTAATTCTGTCAGATTAAAAATAAAAATAAATCATTTTTTGCTCTTTCAAACAACGAATAGTTTTAAATGTTGGAAACCCTTTCAATAATATGCACACCTAAGAAGCTTTATATTTTACCTATAGATACAATATTTTTACACAAGGTGGTGAATTGGCAGAAAAGTCAGCACGCCGGGCGAAATGCTTAGCGGTATTTCATCTGCTGCTACGTTCTGAGTTCAAATTCTGCTGAGGTCAACTTTGCCTTTCATCCTTTTGGGGTCGATTAAATAAGTACCAGTTATGCACTGGGGTCGATATAATCAACTTAATCCATTTGTCTGTCCTTGTTTGTCTCCTCCATGTTTAGCCCCTTGTGGGTAATAAAGGAATAGGTATTTCATCTGTTTTCATGTTTTGAGTTCAAATTCCGCCAAGTTCGACTTTGCCTTTCATCCTTTCGGGGTCAATAAATTAAGTACCAGTTGCATATTGGAGTTGATCCAAAATTTCAGGCCTTGTGCTTAAAGTAGAAATGATACAGTTTTTGCACTGATGCAGTGATACCACCAACTGTTTCCCAGAATTCTATTATTCTACATGTGTGTGTGCATCTATGCTTGTGCATATTGGGGTAAAAAGTGGGTTACATAAAAAGGTGACTAAGTCATTTGATACATAGAGATCGATAAAAAACACAAACTACCAGACTGAAATAAATATTGAGATAAATACTCAATATAACTGGTTAAACCTCTTGGATGCAGTGCCCCAGTATGGCCAAAGTACAATAAGTGAAACCAGTAAAATAATAATAACAACAACAACAACAATAATGAAAGAATATCGCACAGCTGATGAATTGATATATTGTATGTTGCCATCAAATTTGCAAAGTGTCTGGTTAAAACAATAACCTTCTTCATTTGCTACTAAATTAGTGGCAGATCAACTCTGATTCAGTAGATCTATGATTAAAGGTATTCCAGCCAAAAGTAATAATTTATTGTTGTTGTTGTTATTATTATTATTGTTATTATAATTATTAAGGTGGTGAGCTGGCAGAATTGCTATCAAGCCAGACAAAATGCTTAGAGACATTTTAGTCATTTTTACATTTTGAGTTCAAATTCTCCCAAGGTCAACTTAGTCTTTTATCCCTTCGGGGCCAATGAAATAAGCACTAGTTGAGCCCTGAGGTCAATGTAATCAACTAGTCCCTTTTCCCATAATTTCAGATCTTGTTCCTATAATAGAAAAGGTTATTATTATTATTATTATTGTTATCATTATTATTATTATTATTATTATTATTATTATTATTCAGTAGTTTTATTTTTTATAGCGTGCTTTCACTTCACTACCGAGCGCAGCTCTGTGTGCCTTGGGTATGTGCTGTGATTTATTGTGATGCTCTGATGGTTATTGTATGGAAAGTGTTCTGCGTAGGATGTGTGCAGTGCCTAGTAGTGCAATTTTCTGTATGTTATATGTGTTTGTAAGTCCTGGTGTTTTTGTTATGTATTTGTCTGAATATTTTTTTATCATGCCTAATGCACCTACTATGATAGGAATTGTTTCTGTTTTTAGATTCCACATTCTGGTTACCTCCAATTCCAGGTCTTTGTATTTTGAAAGTTTCTCCATTTCTTTTAGAGACACGTTGTCATCTGCCGGTATTGATACATCAGTTAGAAAGCATTTTTTTCCTTCATGATCTCTGATAACTATATCTGGTCTGTTGGCCTTAATTTCTCTATCTGTGTGTATCGGCATATCCCAGAGTATGGTTGCTTTCTCATTTTCTGTGACCTTTTCTGGTGTGTACCTATACCATCTTTTTTCTGTTGTTATTCCATAATGTTGGCATAGCTTCCAGTGTATGTAGGTTCCAACTCTGTCATGTCTGTGAATATATTCCTTCTTCTTCTTCTTCTTCTTCTTCTTATTATTATTATTATTATTATTATTATTATTATTATTATTATTATCATCATTATTATTATTACCATCATCATTAAGGTGGTGAGCTGGTAGAGTTGTTAGTATGCTGGACAAAATGCTTAGCAGTATTTTGCCCATTGCTACATTCTGAGTTAAAATTCCGCTACAGTTGCCTTTACCTTTGCCTTTCATCCTTTCAGGTTTGATAAGTTAAGTACCAGTGAAACACTGGGGTCGATGTAATTGACTAATCTCTTTGCCCAAAATTTCAGGCCTTGTGCCTTTAGTAGAAAGGATTATTATTATGATTGGCTGTGAGGTAAGTAGCTTGCTTACCAACCACATGGTTACAGGCTCAGTCCCACTGCATGGCACCTTGGGCAACCATTTGGCAGAATCATTGCAGTGCTGGATAAAATGCTCAGAAGCATTTTTTCTGGCTCTTAACATTCTGAGTTCAAATGCCACCAAAGTCAATTTTCCCTTTCCTCCTTTCAGGGTCAATACAAGTTGAGCACTAGTAATCGACTTACTCCATCTTCCTAAAATTCTTGACCTTATATCCAAATTGAAAACAATTATTATTACTGTGACAGCAGAAGGGGAAGTGCTACCTCTCAGTGAATTTGTGAAAAGATGGGTGACTGTAGCAAAAATGATTAGGTGAATGGCCCTACTGTAAGCATGCACCTGTAAATTGCACAGCACACAGCAACAGTTGGGTAAGGACTTATGCCTTTGGTGGTCAAGGTAATCCTGTACTTGTGCAGTTCAGTTCATTGATTGGTTCTAGTTGGAGTCTTTCCAGTATCAGGAGGATTGCATCATCTATGTTATTACATACTTTGTATATTACATATCTTTTTATTTCATTTCACTATCTTTTCCATTTCTTTCTCCTTATCTTTTATGTAAACTACCACACAAATTATAGACTGTCCTTGTGATGCTCCCTTCACTTATGCCCTTATGTTTAATAAAAGAAATCATCATCATTATCATCATTATCATCATCATCATCATCATCATCCTCGTTGCTTTTGTTGTTGTTGTTAAGGTGGTGAACTGACAGAATCATTAGCAAGTTGGGCAAAATGCCTAGCAGCATTTCATCCATCTTCACATTCTGAGTTCAAATTCCGCCAAGGTCAGCTTTACCTTTCATTCCTTTGGGGTCGATAAAGGAAGTACCAGTTCAACAATTGGGGTCCATCTAAAAGACTTATACCCTCCCCCAAAATTGCTAGCCTTGTGCCAAAATTTGAAATCATTATTATTATTATTATTATTATAATTATTACTATGATTATTATTATTATTATTATTATTATTATTATTATTATTATTATTATTATTATTATTATAATTATTATCTGTAGACACAGTGAGTCTAAGACTACATTATTCACTTTGTTCTTTTTAAATCGGTCAGATGTAATATGAAAAATATTTGGTTACTATGCTGTTTTGTTTTTTGCAAACTTTGATATTCTCAATGTTTTGCATTCCTTACATTTAGTTAATAACATATTATAAAGGCTGTATATTCAAAAGTGAAGACTGATTAATATTTAAAGAAGTTGGTTTACTACTGTATTTACACAGCTTCTTCATTAAGAAGCTATAGTAATATATCTGTGCTACTAACACCAACAATTGCCCCTTTAATCTTAGAATTGATATGTAATCTGAAGATCAGGTAAGAGTTATCTAACAAATATCTGTAATGTCAATGCTGTGCTAATATTAGTAGTGCCAAACGAAAGATAGCCTTATAATGAACCAGCAAAGAAAACCACCCAGACTTGACTAAATGGCTCCAGATAGTCTATGAGAGACAGGAAAGATTATAGAATATTTAGTATTGAGTTTGTTGAGGCACAAACAGGGAAGCTGGAAGTTTTTTTAATGGTGTTAAATAATGAATTTCATTGGGTAACAGTGAAGACATAACCAATATATACAAATCACATAATTGTTATACAACAAGCAAATAATTTCAAATCTTTATGAAATCTTAATTAAGCTATTTTATTTACAAAGTAAATTAATTTAATCATATTTGTGACATTATCATTGCTGTTTTTATTTGTGTAAAATAATAAGGAATTTCTTCAAACATTTTTTTTTCTCTCAAATTTTTTTATCTAAAACTTTATACAGTTGCCAAATCTTGTTTCTTGACAAAGAAGTTGCAAAGAAAGGTTAGGAAATGATTCAGCACAAATTATTGCAACATATTATGAATGGCTATTTACAAGTTTTATCAAAATACATTGAAATTATTCAGACATCTTAAGTAAAAACAGCTCTAAGATGTTTGCTATGCAAATAATAAACAGATGTTTCTTTCAGACAACAAGATAAGAGAAAAGGCTGCGCCCTTTGAAACATTGATCATGGTGTGGTAATAAAATATCCTAAAAGAAGATAAGACCAAAAATTAGGGTTTGAAATTGAAACAGAATCTTCCCAAAATATCTATTTTGTCAAAGAAATTGCATTGATGGAGTCATTAATTAAACTTTCCAACAAGAATCCTCATTTTGATCCTCGGATGTGCTGATCTGCAGTATTGCAACTCTCAAATTACATCAGCATCATATCTGCCGTCAGTTAATTCCTGTATATATATTAACTTTTTGTTAAGGCTAGATTTAACTTACTTTCCTCAACTTATTATTCATCATACCACATCTGCAGTTATTTATCTAACAGTCACAACATATCTTACATTTCAATTGGAATAGTTTTTGATTTGTCCTATTCACCAGATCCATAGGTGAATTAGAGCATGACTTATAGGTAAACAAAATAATTAAATACACACACACACACACACACACATTAGACTGATAAAATATAAGAGTAAATTTCTTACAGAATATAGTTTTGTTTTTATCTTTTTTAAACTCTTTTGATACCAACCCGCCAAAGACTGCAGTTGGTTCTATTAAACAAACTTCCCGTTTAAAGTAATGTAAATTAAGACCTTTCTTTAAAATGTCATGCTAATTTATGTTCTAAACACAAGTTTGATAATGACAAATTTATAATATTTAATATGTCATTATTTTTGAAATTAATTAAAACAAAAGCATTGTATTTCAGCAGAAATATAGTAACAATATAATAAGAATATGGTTATGCTCAAATTTTAAAGTCATTACCTAAAAAATGATATAAGGAGTGCTAGAGTCAATTCAATTGACTATATATTACTAGTCAGCAATGAGAAATAAGTTTATCAGAAGCATATATGATATCACTCTAGATATATTTCAGCATTTAATTTCAGCAGACACTGTATAATTTGGCCCCATAAATGTTGTCTGAAAAAATAAATAAATGAAAATAAAAGATTAAAAAATAGATGAATATTAACTGGCTGGGATGGTTAGAGCGGGAAGCCATTTAATTTTTTAATCGGGGCTAAATTGAGGCAACAACAACAACAATAACAACAACAACAACAGCAATAACCTGTGCTTTTATGAAAATAATCATTCAATTCTACTCAATAATCAATTTTAGCAAGCAGTCGTAAATCACGTAATTCACAAATGATTATAAAGATGAGGTTGCCTGTGATGGTTATAATCATGATGATAGCAACAATGATGACTGCAATGACAACAATTAGGGGTCCCCATGTGGCTGCAGAAGCAATTAGAAATAGCAGACAAATCTTGCTCGAATCACACATCCTTCCATTTTTTTTTTTAAATGAATATATTAAATAAATCTAAATCGGATACTTTGGTTTACTCAAAACCAATGAAGTCTTAATGATGCTGAAAGACATACAAAAGGTATCATATTAATAATATCAACAGAAGAATTCAAAAAATTTTTAAGTGATTATATATAAATGTTCTTAAAAACCCTTGTATTAAAGTTTTTCAGGCCATATTTTGTTTAGTTTTCTTCAGGAAGCTGATGTTAAGTCGGTCTACCCTATCCCAAGCTACTGGAATGTAGGAGAAGACAACATGGAAGGGTAAGCAATTTTTATTATTATTATTATTATTATTATTATTATTATTATTATTATTATTATTGTTGTTATTATCATTATTATTATTATTATGAAAAAGGAATTTTTTTCTTGAAATCTGTTGTGTTTATACATTATCCACAGGGCACTACCCAGACACCACAAGTTGATAACAGATATGATGTTCTAAACACATTTAATGCAGTTGATGATTCTATGATATCACAAAGTGCAGAACTGGATTATTAAAAAAAAAAGTGTACATATGAGAGCTCAATAAAAAATTCTATAGCTCTATTAAATCTTTTGTGATAGTGCTCTACATAAAATGCGTGAAGTGCCCATTAGGATTATCTTTTTTGTTTTTGTATTTCTTTTAAGCATGGTTTTCATGGTACCATGTCTATAAATTTCTCTGTTCCTTTTTTTTACTAAGCTGAGTACCTCTATGATAACAAGTTATTATTTGCATTTCACTTCTCAGAGCTCTTTATGTCACTTGCTCCAGCTAATTCTGTACGAGCAGACAACAACCTTTTGTCAAGGATCTCTTAGGGTCTTTTTCCACAATACTTAATGTCCAAGTACTGATCTCAAAATCCCTGCTGTCCTCGACAGAGCAATTTTCTAGGCATGATCTACTTTCATGTGAATCCCAATTTCTCCAACAAATTTCAAAATGCTCCCAGTGCCCCAACAACTATAGGGATGAGAGTTACTTTCTTCTTCTTCTTCTTCTTATTATTATTATTATTATTACTATTATTATTATAATTATTATTATAATTATTATTATTGAGTGAGCGAGCAGAGCATGCCATCAAAGTGACACTGGGGTAAAATATACGAAGCCCAGTATACCCATCATGACTACCCGTCTGATAAGGGTACACCAGGCACATGCATCACAACCATATGTGCGCGACATGGTGATCTCATATCAAGATAAACAGCACATGACCTTGCAGGTGGAGCCCAGTTAGAATTTTCTTCAGATCGAGTAACCCATCCCGCTCAAAAGGTCCTTGAATAAGGGTTATTTAAGGACGTTGAACGAAACACCCATGTTTCCAGAGGTGAATTATTCAAACCCCAAAGAATCCTTCTCAACACATGGCTATGATGCTCCCCCACTACTTCTGCTCGTGATCAGAGATGCACATATCGTCAGCCACTAAGGGACATGCTCAACTGGTTAAGGTCAAACAACTAACAAGCAAATCTGTGGTATTGAGCAGAATATTTGCTGTAGCCCATCTTTTATACCAAGACAAAACAATGTACATGATAACACTTCCAATCAGTTAAGATCAGAAGGCATGAGAGCCACTGCCTGGTACTGCATCAGGGCAGGTACTGCATTATTATTATTATTATTATTATTATTATTATTATTATTATTATTATTATTATTAAGGTGCCAAGCTGGCAGAATCGTTAGCATGCCGGGCAAAATGTTTTGTGGTATTTTGCCTGTCTTTACATCCTGAATTCAAATTCTGCTGAGGTCAACTTTGCCTTTCATCCTTTCTGGGTCAATAAATTAAGTACCAGTTGTGTACTAGGGTCAATCTAATTGACTGGCGCCTACCCCCAAAAATTTCAGGCTTTGTGCCAGTAGAAAGGATTACTATTATTATTATTATTATTATTATTTTTTTTTTTTTTTTTTAGTGGCAATTCATCTGTCCTTACATAGTGAGTTCAAATTCTGCTGAGGTTGACTTAATCTTTGGTCCTTTTCGAGTTGATGAAATAAGTACTAGTCAAGCACTGGGGTAGATGTGCTTGACTAGTCCTCTTCCATTAAAACTTCAGGCTTTGTGCCTATAGTAGAAAGGATTATGATTATGATTATTATCATTATTATCCCACAAAATATGGAAGTATCAGGTGAACTTTGTGACACAGTAAATAGCTTCTTATCTCAGCTTACAAGAAACGGTTTTCATTTTGTTTTCTTTTTTTATCTCAAAGGTAACTGACTTTTTGTTTTGTTTTGTTTTTTTCAATTCACTTTCTTATTATAAACCAAAACCTTGTGAGGGGATTTGGTAAATGGAAACTGAAAGAAGTCTATTATATAAATGTATGCGTGTATATGTGTGCGTGTATGTGAGTGTGCATGTGTGCGTGTGTGTGTGTCTTTGTGTCAGTGTTTGTCTCCCCATTACCACATGACAACTGGTGTTGGTGTGTTTGCATCCCCATAACTTAACAGTTTGGCAAAAAAAAATGATAGATTCAACTAAAAATTCTTCAAGGCAGTGCCCCAGCATGGGCACACTCTAATGACTGAAACAAGTAAAAGGTAAAAGTAGTAAAAATACTGCAAGGCATTTTTTTTTTTCAAGACAATGATTCCGCTAATTCATCTCCTTCATCACCATTGTCATCATCATCATCATTATGTGGCAGTAATGGTGATAACAGTGAAGCTGATAAGGA
Source organism: Octopus sinensis (assembly GCF_006345805.1). Lineage (NCBI taxonomy): Eukaryota > Metazoa > Mollusca > Cephalopoda > Octopoda > Octopodidae > Octopus > Octopus sinensis. The sequence continues at coordinate 48,906,910 of NC_043002.1, read as the reverse complement.
TTATGATGATAAAGTGATTGTTGACTAATCTCAGGCTAGTACTGATTGAGCAAACCTATGTTCAAAGGCATTCCAGCCATGACTATCACACAATTCAATGTTTCCTTCACTATTTTAAGGCAGTATAATTTGGAGGGAGATTTGACTGTTTTATCTAGCAGGTCGATTAAACAACCACATTGAGGCCTTATTGATTCATTGATGATGTAGCTGGTATTAATGGTGATGATGATAGTGTTGCAAAAATTTCAACTATTGTATATTATTATGTTCTTTTGCAGTCGTTATTTTTCTTTAAAAAAAAAAGGGGAAAAAAGCTAACAATTAATAATTTCAATGCTGGTCAATTATCTTAGATGCCAACAAATTATTCCATGCCAAACTTTATCTCAGCATGGGATATGTCAAAGAGGTATGTCAAAGAACAGTCACCTTATTTGCCATTGCACAAGAACAACAGCTGGTTATTCAGGCTGGTTTGTTGGGTGAATTTAATATGCAGAAGGTTAGCTAGAATAAATAAATAATAATTACAAAGAGTTCTTTTTATTTATTTATTTTTATTTATTTATTTATTTATTTATTTATTTATTTTTCAAGATTCTATTTCTATAAAGATTTATTTCATTCATTGAAAAATCTAAATTCTTTACAGTTTCCAAAAGATTTCATGCAATTTTTAAAAATTTTCCGCTCAGTTCATTCTGAGTGAATACAGCCATGTAATTTCGACTATCTTCAATTTTTCTATAGTTTTCTGCTTTCCTGAACCATTTCTATGTGTATAGAGAGATTGGAGTATTTACCTAGTGTTGTCAGTAACAGGCCAGGACGTATGTCAGCTCGTTAGGAATGGGATGGGTGAATGAATAATTAAGGCTATTATAGAAAAATACCATTATAGAGGAAAGGGTTAGAGGTGAAGTGTACTTGCTAACCTAGCTTTTTTTTGTTGCCAACAGGGATTACTCAAATTTATATACAGAATTCAAATGATAAAACTATATTAACATTATAACAAGCATCTTAAAGTAAAAAGATAAACAACGGTTTTGATAAGAAATTAGGTAAATAAAGGTGTATCCTGTTCTTTATAAACTCATTTAAATCTTTTCTATAAGAAAATCTTTTCTTAGATACACCTATCCTCCACTCTTCTCAGCTGTAATGTGTACCTACTAGGTGCTGGTGGAGCCCTCACTCACTCTATCTGTTATATCCTGGATATTTTATCATCCCCGATGATTTGAATGACCGGGGTGTCTAAGTCTTCTCAAGGCTAAATAAGCACCTAAAATTATTAGTAAAATCATAATACACGTTACCATGCTTGCTTGTAAGAGAGTTGGCTGTACTTGACTGCAGTTATATTTCATTTATAAGCACAAGTGTGGGTGTGTCGTTAAGTAGTTTGCTTTCCAACCACATACTTTCAAGCTCAACCCACTGTCAGACTCCTTCGGCAGGTGTCTTATCCTAAAGTCCCAGGCTGATATAATGCTTATATATATATATATATATATAATATTATATTATATTATATTATATTATATTATACAATATGTATGTATATACTATATATTATATATATCTATATATATAAAACTGTAGTTGTGTGAGTGTCTGTCCCCTTCGATTTAGATTCCTAACTACTCCCACATTTTGCGGTGCAGTTTAACCAAATTCGGGTATCTTATAGTCGTGATTCATATCGAGCCCGTCTGAGTATTAGCGCGCGTCTACAATGAGTCTACGATTTTAAAAATAATTTAACATCATTTTTTATTCCATTTTAATGCATAATTTTTCGTGTGTCGATGGCGGCGGAGTTGGCGTCCATGGTCACACCTGCACCTGTTTGCTTCTCCCCCTTCTTCCCTCCCTCGTGAAGCTGTGGGGAAGGGAGTGTAAGGAAATCAACGTTGTAAAGCGTTGTCAAGGAGACCAGCGTTCTTTTAGAACAACGACTTCATGGCTTGAAGACACCAAAACAGAAATGGCTAAGAAAGCCCGAATTGGCATCTATAAGGGAAGTAACTCTCTAAAAATGCTTATATAGTTATTTCCCTTACAAACCCGAGCAACGCCGGGCGATACTGCTAGTATATATATATATCATATCATAATTTGATACTGATTAGAAGATCGAAAATCCACCTGAAGAATGTCAGTAGCAGACAGGAAACAATTGTAGTGGCGGTTTATTTAATTTATATTAAAATTTTATGTATTGATTAAGTCTTTCCTTGTTTGATTTTAAAATAGTGGTTTTGTCTCGAATTATATTATATAATATTTTACTATAAAATTGGATTTAACCCTAAATCTGATTTTTCCCTGTAATTTTGGATTCATTCCCTAATATTTATTATTATATATATATATATATTATATAATATATATATATATATATATATATATAATATATATATATATATATATTATATATATATATATATATATATATATATAGGTGCAGGTGTGACTGTTTGGTTAGAAACTTGCTTCCAAACCATATGGCTCTAGGTTCAGTCCCATTGCATGACACCTTGAACAATTGATTTCTACTATAGCCTCAAATCGACCAAAGCTTTGTGAGTGGATTTCGTAGGATGGAAACTGAAAGAAGCCTATCATATACATATATTACATATATATATATACACACACACATAGATATATATATATATATATATATATATGTATGTATGTGTGTGCGTTTGTGTCCACCTCTTTGTATGTGTTTGTCCCCAACTATCACTTGACAACCAGTGTTGGTGTGCTTACATCTTCATAAGTTAGCAATCCAGCCAAAGAGGCTAATAAAATAAGTACCAGGCTTAAAAACGTAAGTACCTCAGTATAGCAACAGTCTAATGGCTCTAACAAGTAAAAGATAAAGGATATATATGTGTATACATATGTATGAATATATGAGTGGTATGTTTGTGTTTCCATGTCTTGACATTGACTGGTTGTTGTAAATGAATAGCATTCAGGTCTAATATTCTGCAAAATTATATCTATCCATGGGGATATATTATCTTACTTGGAAACAGGCAAGGGTTGGCAAAAGGCCATGGAAATCTCCTTCCAACCCATGCAAACATAGAATAGTGGACGTTAATATGAGGATGATGATCGTGATCATGATCATGATGATGATATCACCATCATCATGACTCCAGAAGAATGAAAGACTTGACAAGTTAGAAATAACAGCCAAATATCACTAGGATCACATGCTACCATCTTAAAATTAAAAAGTATTGGATAATGCAATCCATGATATACTGTCCGGGAAAAAATAAAAAGAAACACATAGGATGGCTATGGCTGGAAAGCATTTGATCGTAAATATACTCTACCAGGGCTGACTTGGAGTTAAACAACAACATATCCTCCAGCCCAAACTTGAAGGCCATGCCACCCATGTTGACATGAAAACCTGACAATAAAGCAGATGTAAACAAGAATCAAATAATAACATTCTATGAAGTTATTCCATTTTAAGTTTTGCATAAAAAGGATTTGCTCCCTAAATTAGTTTATCCTTTTAGCATTTAAACCAGCCACATATTTGGCCCAAATATTCTGTTTGGGCTCCCACACCTAACCTACAATTAATTTAAAACAATGTGAATAGATAAGCATTAAGGCGGCGAGCTGGCAGAAATGTTAGCATGCCGGGCAAAATGCTTAGCGGTATTTCGTCTGCCGTTACGTTCTGAGTTCAAATTCCGCCGAGGTCAACTTCACCTTTTATCCTTTCAGGCTTGATTAAATAAGTACCAGTTATGCACTGGAGTCGATATAATTGACTGAATCCATTTGTCTGTCCTTGTTTGTCCCCTCTGTATGTAGCCCCTTGTGGGCAGTAAAGAAATAAGATAAGCATTACATTTGACATAATAGTCTGAATGCTAAAGAGTTAAAGAAATAATATGCTGTAGCTCTATAGTTAAGTTTGCTTCCCAACCATATGGTTTTGGGCTCAGTTTCACTGCGTGGAACCTTGGATGAGTGTTTTCTACTATAGCTCTAGGATGACCAAAGCCATGTGAGTGGATTTGATAGTTAGTTAGTTAGTTAGTTAATTTGGCTCAAAAGCAAATAGCAAGGCCATGTAGTGGGACATGGAGTTAAGTACAGGGTGGTGTTCATGTAAAGAGTTCAAGCCACTTGAGGTCAAGGGAGGCTTTGAACAAAGTGGTCGTCGGCATCTTCACCATCTCGTCTGGCAGCTTGTTCCACGGATCCGCAACCCGGACGGAGAAAGCTCTTCTCCTTCGATTGAGATGAAATCGTCGCAGGTAGAGCTTTTCAGAATGACCCTGCAGCCGACGCTCTGGAGCAGGAATGAAGAACAGCTCTTTCGAGAGGTTACACTTTCCGCTTATGATGTTGTGGGCGAGAATGAGATCACCACGGCGGCGGCGTTTTTCTAGAGAATAAAGGTCGAGCGTCCTCAGCCTTTCTTCATAGGACAAATTTTTGAGACCATGAACCATGCGGGTAGCCAGCTTCTGGACTCTTTCGAGATGCTGTATGTCTTTGAGGAGATAAGGAGAAGAGACTTGAATCCCGTACTCCAATATGGGTCTCACCAGTGTGACATAGAGTGGTAGGAATATGGCTGCTGTGAGCATTCCGAATGACCATCGAATCAAGAACAGAATTCCGCGTGCTTTGTTGGCAGCATGGACACACTGGGCCGAAGGCGAAAAGGAGGAATCCACCAAGATACCCAGGTCCTTTACCTGAACGGTCCTCTCCAGCAGCAGACGACCCGGCTTGAAATCAAGTTGAGTTGCAGGAGGAGAGCCAACAGGCAGATGACAGCACTTTGACACGTTCAGACACAGGTCCCATTTGTTAGACCACCTCCAAATTTGGTGGAGGCATCGACGATGGAAATTGAAAGAAGCCCGTCCATGTGTGTGCATGTTTGTGTGTATGTGTGTTTGTGTGTGTACATATCATCATCATCGTTTAACGTCCATTTTCCATGTTGGCATGGGTTGGACGGTTTGACTGAGGTCTAGAAAGCCATCAGCTCCACTAGGTTCCAATGTGATCTGGCAATGTTTATACAGCTGGATGCCTTTCCTAACACCAACCACTTCAAGGGTGTAGTGGGTGCTTTTTACATGCCACCGGCACAGGAGCCAGTCAGGCAAGCCTGGCATAGATCATGTTCAGAGAGTGCTTTTTACAAGCCATTGGCACAGGAGCCAGTCAGAGGGCACTGGCATTTCAGATGGTGCTTTTTATATGCCACCAGCACAGAAGCCAGTCAGGTGGCCCTGGCATTGATCACGTTAAGATAGTGCTTTATACATGCCACAGGCATGGGAGCCAGTCAGGAGGCACTGGCATTGGCCACATTCAGATGGTGCTTTTTACATGCCAATAGCACAGGATTCAGTCAGGCAGACTAGGCATCAACCACATTCAGATGGTGCTTTTTACATGCTACCAGCACAGGAGCCAGTCAGGGGGCACTGGTATCAACCACATTCAGATGATGTCTTTTATGTGACACCGAAACGAGAGCCAGTCAGGGGGTACTGGCCACAGCTATGATTTTGGTTTTACTTGACTCAACAGGTCTTCTCAAGCATATCATAGCGCCTGATGCATCAAGGGTACTTTTAAATGGGTCGGACATGCAACACTGGAATTGGAATACACTTTTAAGTAGGCAATATGCTTCTAACACCCTTGTATGCTAGCAAAGGGGGAGCTAACCAATGTTTGCTTGGAATGTTCTAGAACATTCAACAGGGGAGATAGCTGTAGTTGACTCTCAACGAATATTTTGTGGACAACAAACCTGTTTCAAATAGCATTACCTACATTACCCTCCCCCAGACTGAAAGGAATGAAAAGGTCGAGCAGGTAAAGAGTCAAACTGTAGGCAATGTGTGTGTGATGGGCTTGCCCACAGTTTCCGCCAAACAAATTCAGGCCATGGCTGGAGTAGAAAACACTTCCCCTAGATGTTGCGTCATGGGACTGAACTTAAAGACATGTTGTTGCAAAGTAAGTTTCTTAGCCACACAGCCATGTTTGCTTAGTGGAGAAATCATTAACATTGATTAAATTCAAATAGAATCTCTGTGGATTTATGCAAAATGTGAAAACTCTAACTGGTAGAATTTTATTCAATCAATTTTACAACCAACTAATTATTAATTAAAACCTTGCAATTATTTTGAAGTACAAAGGAAGAAAAATTGCCTTTAATTTAGCATACTCATGTAAAAATATACATTAATATTTCAAACTCTACTTAACTATATGTTAAGCATATTATGTAAATAAATTATGTAAAACATATACATTAATATATTTCAGATTTTAGCTTTTTCTCAAATGCTTGCTACGTGTAATCTGTAAATAAAAATTTACCAAGAAAATTTTCTGGTTCTAGTATTCAAAATTTATTTGTTTTTTTTCTTTTTGTTTTTTTACTCAATGAATATTATGTTTTCTTAAACGTATTATACTTTTCTGTTAGGGAAGGGATTCATTTATCTATGTATAAAAAATTTTTTTAAATCAAGAATATTCCGGTCAAATTTTGCTCCAGTTCTTTGTTAACATCACTATGTGTATTCATATTCTCCTTTTTCTTTACTTCTCTTTCTCTAACCCTTTTTTCTCTTTCTCTCTCACTTTCCCTCTCCACCACTACTCCCTATAGTGCAATTTGTTTGTTCTTCAGTTTCCACTCTACTTGATATAGTTGATGAAATAAAATTCCATTGAATTGTCTCTAGACAAATATTTCCACCTAGATGAACATTTTCCAGGCGGAAGGTTGCTATTTTGAGATACACAGAATACATTTTTTTTAAAAAATGGTTTAAAATAAAAATTAAAAAAAAGAATATAATTCAAGTTTAATGTTATTTTTTATGAAAAAAGACTGGTAAAATACATTGTTGTTAGTCCTGGGGTGCATCAGCCCTTAAGGCCAAAAGTTCTAGAACAAATTCATTGTCTTGCTAAAACTGGCAATAATTTTATGCATTAGAAAATTGAAAACTTATTCAATATTTAATCTAGAAACACTCTGATTTCTAAATTATTTTGAATGGTAATACTAAATGTATCTGAACTCAAATGTATCACATCTTCCATTTTTTTTCTTTCTTTTATTAATTTATTCTTCAATAACTACTGAGCACAAATTATAGTTTATTTTAAATCTTATGTCAAACAGAAATAATTCTACTGTATTTTACTCCAATACAGCAGATGAAGGATTAATTTTAAAAAATAAAAGGGAGTATTTTGTTAAAGTTTTGTTTAGATAGATGCAGGCATGGCTGTGTGGTTAGAAGCTTGCTTCCCAACCATATGGTTCCAGGTTCAGTCCCACTGCATGGATGGCACCTTTGGAAAATGTCCTCCACTATAACCTCAAGCCTTATGAGTGAGTTCAGTTGATGGAAACTGAAAGAAGCCCATTGAAAATATAATGTGCGTGTGTGTGTATATGTATGTATACATATGTATATATGTATACATACATATATATATATATATGTATGCATATATACATATGTATGTATATGTATGCATGTATGTATGTATGTATGTATGTATGTATGTATGTATTTATGTATGTATGTATGTATGTATGTGTGTCTTTGTGTTTGTCCCCTGCCACCACTTGACAACTGGTGTTGGTGTGTTTACATTCCCATAACTTAGCTGTTCAGTAAAAGAGACTGATACAGTAAATACTAGGTTTAAGAAGTTGAGGACAACTTTGCTTTCATCCTTTTGGAGTGAATAAAATAAGTACCAATTGAGCCATTGTGCCTATAGTAGAAAGAAGAATAAAGTGGCTTTGTGCCAAAATTTGAAAGAATTTGTAGAAATGCTAGCACATCAAGAAAAAATGCTTAGCAGTATTTCATCTGTCTTTACATCCTGAGTTCAAATTCTGCTGAGGTTGACTTTGCCTTTCATCCTTTTGTGATCGATAAATTAAGTACCAGATGAGCACTGGGGTTGATTTAATCGACATACTCCCTCACCGAAATAGCTGGCCTTGTGCCCAACTTTGAAAACATTATTATTATTATTAGTAGTAGTAGTAGTAGTAGTAGTAGTAGTAGCAGTGGTAGTAGTAGTAGTAGTAGTAGTAGTAGTAGTAGTAGTAGTAGTAGTAGCAGTAGCAGCAGCAGCAGTAGTAAGGTAGTAGTAGTAGTCAGTTATTTTATAATTGCATACTTTCACCGCATTAGCAAGAGCAGCTCTGAAATTCATGGATGTGTGCAGTTTTTGATTCTGGAGACCTTTTTTTATTATTGTATTGAAAGTGCTCTGTATAATACACGTTCAGTGCCAAGCAGTGCTATTTTCTGTATGTTATGCATATCTGTGGGTTGTGGTTATGTATTTGTCTGCATTTTTTTGTCTTTTTTTTTTGTTTTGTTATCGTTCTGATATCATTATTTATAAGGATTTGTTTCTGTTTTCAAACCCCAACATATGATTATTTTTAATTCCAGCTCTATACATTTGGAAAATTTCTCCATCTCTTTTACAGAGATTAACATTTGGAGCATGTGTGAGGTTTCATTCTTGTAACCAGCTCACTGATCTCTCTATGCCTCATCATCATCACCACCTTTTAGTTTTCACATTACCATGCTTGTATAGGTCATATGAAATTTGTTGAGGCAGCTTTGTCTATTACAACTGGATATCCTTCCTGTCACCAACCCTCACCTGTTTCCAAACTAGGTAATATTTTCCGATAGCCAGGCATGCTTTTCACAGAAGACTGGATATGAATAACCTCATTTTTAAGATGGTCATGTATGTTTACAACCATCAAGTAATGTGAAGGCAAATGAACACAGAAACATACACACACACACACACACATACACGTGTATGTGGTTAGGGTATTTGGCTCATGATCATAAGGTCACAAGTTCAATTCCCAGCTGCACTTTGTTTTCCTTGAACAAAATACTTTATTTCACATTGCTCCAGACAAATCAGCTGGCAAAAGTGAGTAGTGCCTGTATTTCAAAGGGCCAGCTTTGTCACATTCTGTGTCATGTCAAATTTCCCTGAAAGCTACATTAAGGATATGCATGTTTGTGGAGTGCTCAGCCACTTGCATGTTAATTTTACTAGCAGGCTGTTCCATTGATCAGATCAACTGGAACCCTAGTCATCATAACCAACAGACTGCCATATATATACATATAAAGACAGGTAGAGAGAGAGAGAGAGAGAGAGAGAGAGAGAGAGAGAAATCATTCAACAAGCTTCTATACAGTTTCCAGTTTCTACCAACCAAACTCACTCACAATGCATTGGTCAGTTCAGGGCTATAGTAGAAGATGGCTTCCCAAGATCCTGCCCAGTGAGTTTGAACCTGAAACTACATGGCTGCAATTGCAAAGCAAGTGTCTTAAGCATAACACTCATGCCTGCACTATTGTCTTCTATGTGATCAATTGCCCACTTAGTGAACCATGATGAAGACAAGTAAAAAGCCAATTTAATAATGGTTTCTGTTTCAGGCATAACGCCAACAGTTTTGAGAAGAAGGGTTTAGCCACTTCCATCAATCCCAGTACTTGATGGGTACTTTGTATAATTGATCCCAGATGATGGAAAGGCAAAGGTGACCTTGTCAAATGATAATGTACTTTAGCACTGCTGGGATGATGTGTGCTCAATTCTCAAATAGGTTTATCATCATTTGATTTCTCTCTTTTGTTTTTATTCTTTGGATCAGCTTCATCTAATGTTTTAGGAATAAATAGATCTTGTGAACCCCATCGATATCTCAGGCTTTTATTTACTGTCTGTGTTTGACCCCCAACATCGCTTGACGATCGATGTTGGGACGCTTATGTCTCTATATCTTAGAAGTTTGGCAAAACAGACTGATAGAATGAGTACTAGGCTTACAAAGAATAAGTCCTGGGGCGATTTATTTGACTAAAAGCAGTGCTCCAGCATGGCCGCAGTCAAATGACTGAAACAAGTAGAAGAGTAAGAAAATAAGAAAGTAATAAACAGATAATAATACGTTTATTACTTGTGAATTTTATTCACAAAAAGTACACTAATCTTCTATGTTTGCTCATTTCCCCGCTTTCACATGTGCATATGAGTAATTTAAGTGGTTTAGAGCCGTTTTGGCGTCTACTTCTAGCATGTTGGTACTTTTCGCAGTACCCTTCATTGTAGCTGTATATATTTATATATGATTATAGACTTAATAGGAATTAAGATAAAAACAAGTTTACATTATTAGTTCTCGTGTACGTTTCACTATTATGGTTGTTTGGAACCCTGCATCTGGTGTTCCAAGTGAATTTGGATGCTTAACTAGAACGAATCATCAGACAACACTTTATCGCATTGATTCACAGAGAACTAATGTCATGAGTTGGATAAGTTTCGAGGTATTTCTCTAACTTAATGTAATAAAGTGTTCTCTGGTTATCCGTTCTGGCTAAGCATCCAAATGCATTTGGAAAACCCAATGCAGGGTTTCAAACAAATATAATGGTGAAACATACGTAGGGACAAATAATAATAATAATAATATAAACTCGTGCTTTATTCTTAATTTCTCCTACACTTGCTCCGTATTTCATAACTAGTAATACTACTTTGTATGGGAGTTGCTTAACCACTATACTGGAAGAAGACTGGAATATGATAATCTACGTGGAGCTGTACATCTCTTTGTACGCACAAGATACATTATATGCATGCGCGCGCGTGTATATATATATATATATATAATGCGAAAACTAATTTGTGTGTCAGTGTGTCACACTTGGACCCCTCACTCACTATTTAATGACACACCTACTATTCCTCATGATGGGGTGAGAGTAATAGTAGGCACAGAGACGATGAGGGCGGTGGCGAAGGCAGACAGAAAGAGAGAGAAAGAAAGAGGTTAGATAGGAAAAAAAAATTGTACTGACCCCTGAATGGGAAGACAAAAAATGTTGTTTATCGTGTAGCTTTGCAACAAGTTCCAAGTCGACAAATTATATCATTGTTTTGATGAAAATTGTTCATTGCTTGAAAAATATTGGTCAACTTTAATAAAATTCAATATGTACTCAATGCATGAAATGTCATTATTGGACCCGAAGCCTAATGAAGAGCCTTCCACAGGAGCCAGCTTAAAAGCCACCCAATACATACTAGCTTATCTATCTATCTATCTATCTATCTGTCTATCTATCTATCTATCTATCTGCCAGTCTATTTCTGTGTCTGTCTGTCTACCTCTGTGTGTATGTGTGTTAATGTATTCACACACACACACACCACACACACACACACACAAACATAAATGCACACACACATATATGTATACTCTTACTCTTTTACTTGTTTCAGTCATTTAACTGCGGCCATGCTGGAGCACCGCCTTTAGTCGATCAAATCGACCCTGGGACTTATTCTTTGTAAGCCCAGTACTTATTCTATTGGTCTCTTTTGCCAAACCGCTAGTAAACACACAGCATCGGTTGTCAAGCAATGCTAGGGGGACGAACACAGACAACAAGCACACACACACACACAACACACATATATATATATATATATATATATATATATATATATATATTAATATATATATATATACGACAGGCTTCTTTCAGTTTCCGTCTCCCAAATCCACTCACAAGGCATTGGTCGGCCCGGGGCTATAGCAGAAGACACTTGCCCAAGATGCCCGCAACCATGTGGTTGGTTAGCAAGCTACTTACCACACAGCCACTCCTGCGCCTATGTATGTATGTTTGGTTTTTTGTGTTTGTCTCTTGATACTTCTTGACGAGTGCTGTTGGTTTGTTTGCATTCCCCCCAACTTAGTGGTTAGCAAAAAGCAACATTAAAATAAGTACCGAACTTACAATGATCGATTTTTTTCAACTAAACCCTTGAAGAGAGTGTCTCAGTCCAATGACTGAAACAAGTAAAAGATCATAACATACATACATACATACATACACACACGCGCGCGCAAAATAAAGTACGCCGTCCATAACACTCACCGACTTCGTTTCCTCATAACTTTCTGAAAAGTATCTACTAATGAAATTTTCCAAAAATAACGTTTTCAAGGATGTGGAATACACATGTGGGGATAAAAATTTACCAAAAAAAAAAAAAAAAAAAACCATTTCGGAGGAGTTTCGGATCTTTCTTTCCCCTCCCCACTCTCACTTTGGTACCACTAATTCTTTTTTCTTTTCTCTCTTTCTCTCTTTCTTTCTTTCTTTCTTTCTTTCTTTCTTTCTTCTTTCTTCCTTCCTTTCTTTCTTTCTTTCTTCCTTCCTTTCTTTCTTTCTCTCTCTTCTCTCTCTCTCTCTCTCTCTCTCTCTCTCTCTCTCTTGTGTGTGTGTGTGTTATCTTTTATCTTTTACTCGCTTCAGTTATTGGTCTGCAACTGCATCTATACAGAAGCACAACTTTGAAAGTGTTTATTCGAACAAATCGACCCTAGCACATTCTGTTTTTTTTTTTATCCCTGCTAAAATCGGATATTTTAGCCGACCTGCTAAGTTACTAATGACATCAACAAACCAGCAGTGCTTATGAAGCGAAGGAATGGAAACAAATACAAAGACACACGCATGCACGACCCCCCCCCCACACACACACACACATTGCACACACTCACACGCTACTAAATTCGCTCACACGCTATTGGTTATCTCGGAGCTAGAGTAGAAGACTCTTGCCCAAGTCGCTACGCCGTGGAACTGAACCCGAAATCACTTGGTTGCAAAGCGAGCTTTTTAACCTCACGTTCAAGCCCGTAGCTTTAGCAAATTTTTACGTATTTATCAGATTTTCTGTGTTTAAAACATCAACATTACCATAATCTACATTCTCGGTGATATATTTCTGCTAAATGTCATCTAATAATATGCATTTTAAAGAAAGTTATGATGAAACAAAGTCGGAGAGAGAGAGAGAGAGAGAGAGAGAGAGAGAGAGAGAGAGAGAGGAGAGAGAGAGAGAAGAATGATCCGTAACTTCTTCCCTTTTTCTTTTGTTCTTTTCAATGTTATCAACGTAGTCGTAATTTACACTCTCGGAAACGTATCTTCACAAAATTCCATTCAAAAATTCGTATTTCTTTCGGAAAATTGCGAAAATAAAACTGGAGGAGGAGGAGGGGTGCAAGGTAATAAAGAAAAGTGAAACTTAAGGAAGAGAGTGAAAATGTCGGGTCGGGAGTTTATCAAGAGTTCCAATGCGTTTAAGTGTCTGAGAGTTGTAAGAATGTCTCCTGAACGGGACACTAGTCCATCACAGGTTAACTCACTGCTGCGACTGGATCTTATTTGATGCTGAGTAAAACTGGAACAACATGAAATGAAGTGACTTACTCAGACATATGTTTCTTTATTACCCACAAGGGGCTAAACATAGAGGGGACAAACAAGGACAGACAAACGAATTGAGTCAATTACATCGACCCCAGTGCGTAACTGGTACTTAATTTATCGACCCCGAAAGGATGAAAGGCAAAGTCGACTTCGGCGGGATTTGAACTCAGAACGTAATGGCAGACGAAATACGGCTACTCATTACGGCTACGATTCTGCCAGCTCACCATGCTATCTGATCCGAGAATCGAACCCTTGACCTAACTAGTCATAGAATGTGCGCAGAGGGACAGCGTTCCATTACTGTTCAACTGACGCAGAGGGAATGGCTTATAACGCCTTGTCCAACCTTCCCAACCCCAGTCTCTCGAAACTTAGCGTAACCCAAGTTCTTAATACTCATTCCTGTACAAAACAACCATGAGCCAAAACACCCCAGCAACCAACCCACATTGTCTTCACGAAGTTTAAGCATGAAACTAAATTTCAAAGTGCTAAATACGACTGCTTCGATAATCGAAATAACTAAAACACGAAATCATTTAAATAAGCGAACTATCACCATTCTTCACAACACTTAATAAATTACGCTACACAAAGGTTACTCAGTTATTAATAGCTAATTTCCTCCATTTAATAACGAACGACTAAGTACATAAAATATGTCAACGCTAATAAATGGTTTAACACCGGCCGTTCTTCTTGTTTATGATATCGTTTAATACAAAGGGCTATTTTCATTGTAATTATACTATACGTTCATTCATTCATTCATTCATACTCGGTGTCATAAAGAAGAAGCCCGTGAAATCTCCTCAAATGTCGTTACGACCTGAATATGTGCTTGCGATTGGTTCATTCTAGTTGAGTGGGCTGTCTTTACTGTTTAACAACAAACTGAAGCATTGCGTTCAGGACGCAAGACGTTTACAGATTGTCGCTTGTCTTTTAGATACTTAAAAAATAATTCACTTTCATAAATAATCTGCTATAAAATTGTGGTAGCTGTAAAGAGGATAAAAAAGAATAGTGTTTGTCGAGAATCTCTCTAAAAACTTTCTGAATGTTGAGTTAGCTAGCGAGCAACTTTTACAGAAGGTGGGAGAGAAACTACGATAAAAGAGGTGGGACATATAAAAGAGGGTGGTACTAACAAACATCGTAGCTGGAGAGAAAGAAGATGGGAAGTGAACAATCTTTGGAGAGGAAACATAAATGTTTGTAAAATTAATGATTTGTAGATAAACAAAACAACTGAAAAGAAATACGAAGGAACATATATGAGTGAAAAATGAAAGATTGAAAGACGAAATGCTTATTGTTATATATAATTAGTATTTTAGTCGGATTTTGAAATCTTTTTATAGTAAAAAAATATTAGTAACGTGTTTTACTTTGAGATTCGAGCAAACTATTTTGATAAAGAGCTATCTGTAGAATCATCTCTTTAACGAGGGAGCTTGGTTGTTTCTTTGGTTGAATTGATTCACTTTATTAAAATATATATAAATATTAATTTGGTTCACCACACAACTTACCGAAGAAGCAACTTTCGTCTACAAATATTTGTACACAAAGCTTCTTCCATACAATTTTCATATTTGCAATGTAATGTTACTAATATTTGCAGTGTAATACTAACTAGCTCGCTATATATATATATATATATATATATAGTGGTGATCAATATATACATTGTATAATTGTATATATGAAATTTGTTATACACAAATGATATTACTCGGTTTCTCTTCTATAAAATAATCATTGACACGATGTCCATGCCTCCTTATGGGTAACGATAGCTGTTGATCGGCACTCCATTGAATCTATTCCCACAACCTTGAATTTAGATGACAATAATATTCTATCTCAACATCTCGAAGAACTGAAAGCTTGCCCGCGAACATTCTTTCGGGGTCTAAGACACTGAAAGTTTAACCCAAACACTATATAACTAAACACGTGGTGCCGGTGTTTACCAATTTGGCCAAGGACCTTTCAATGATGTATCCGATGTTGACGATGCCGCCTACCACCCTACTTGATGACCGTTTTAAACACTCATGGTGAGTGAATAATTAATTGCTCTATATTTTACTTTTTCAATTACAGACGATAAAACGTCCTGATACCCTCACTGTTTTTGTACTCTTTCTATCACTCTCATTCATCCTCCACCTTTCTTGCTCTCCCCCTCTCTCTCTTTCTTTCTTGCCTTTTCTCCTCCTTTCTCTTTCTCTTATTTTTCTCTCCTCCCCCTTTTTTTTTCTCTCATTCAAACCATAAACAAAAGTTTAGTTATTCTAGTTGTTGTTTAAAATCGTGTCAACCTTAATCGAACAATTCCGTGATCAAACACATTCAAGCCATAACCATCTTTTTTGTTCGGTGACCATTTGGGACTATTTCATCCAATATACGTGTATTCGGGAAAATTTGACTGCTATTTTAGCAGTTCAAGCGAACACAGATTATTTCCTCGCTGATCAATAAAAAAAAATATAACTTTAAATATATATTCATGTGTATCTTTTATCTTTTACCCGTTTCAGTCATTAGACTGTCACACCGCCTTGAAGGATTTCAGTCGATCGAATTGACCGAAGTCTTTTTTATTCTATCGGTTCCTATTACAAAACCGCTAAGTCAACAGAATATAAACACGCTATCGGTTGTCAAGCGGTGGCGAATGACAGACACAAATACACGCGCTGCGCACACACATACACACTTATACATGCATACACACACATACACGCATATATATATATATATATGCATACAAGAGAGATATCTTTCAGTTACCGCCTACCAAATCCACTCTGATCGTCCTGAAGCCATAGTAGAAGATACTGACCAAGGTGTCACGCAGTGAGACAAAAACCCGGAGCCGTAAGACTGAGAAGCAAAAATTTATATATATATATATATATATATATATATATATATATATATATATTAT